>NC_057803.1:385149139-385176376 GCF_018294505.1 Triticum aestivum | reverse complement strand
CTCGCCGCCGCCCCCTTCCCGGCCCGTCACCGCCTCCGACGGTGAGCCCCTGCCACCCCCTCTCCATTTTTCTGATTTTCTTTTATGTTTAGTTTAGGATATTTAGTTTAGTTTAATTAGTTTAGGTTATTTAGTTTAATTAGTTTAGGTTATTTAGTTTATTTAGTTTAAGTTTTTTAGTTTAGGTTTAGGTTTAATTAGTTTAGGTTTTTTAGTTTAGTTAGTTTAGCTTTATTTAGTTTAGGTTATTTAATTTAATTAAAAGAGGGTTGATTTGATTCGTTGAATGATTCGGAATAACACACTGTAATGTTTGTGCCATGCTAAGTCTAGACTTCTTTTTGAATGATTTGGTTGATGCTTCTTCACTTCTCCGTAGTTTGTTAACTATCCATTGCTTCTTTAGCAACCGTATGGCATGACTTGTTGGTGTAAGACCTTTTTCATTGAGAGAAGTTATATGGAGTAATTTTGATAAGAAGAGGGCTGATTTAGTATATTGTTTATTTCCATGTGATGCTAATCTAGCTAGGTTGAATTCCCTAAAGAAATTGAATGGCTTGAGTTAAATCAACATGTATGGATGTATGTATGCTTCTTGGCCATGCTAGGTGGTTCTCTCTTGGCCTTAGTTTAGTTTAATTAGTTTAGGATTTTGTTTCTATTTTTTAAGAATGAACAAGAAATATGAAAAAAAAGTAAATAGGAAGAGGAAGAAGAAGAACATGAAAAAAAGAACAATACATAGAAGAAGAAGGAGAAGAAGAAGGAGAATAAGACGATGAAAAAAGAAGTAGAAGAAGAAGATGAAAAAAATAAGTAGGAAAAGTAGGAAAAGAGGGTCACCGATGGTCGAGGGTCACTGAGGGGTCGAGTGTCGCCGAGTGGTCGAGGCGTCGAGGATCAAGGGGAAAAGGAGTCGAGGCTTTAGGGGTCGAGGATCGAGATGTCGAGGGGTCAAGGGGAAAAGGGGAAAAGGGGTTAAGGATCAAGGGGAAAATGAGTCGAGGGTCTAGGGGTCGAGGAATGAGGTGTCGAGGGGTCGATGGTCGAGGGGAAAAGGGGTTGAGGGGTCGATGATTTGCCATCCCAACCATGACACCCCGACCCCCTGACCCCCGACACGCCGACCCCAACACGACACCGCGACCCCGCCTACACACCCGACACCATGACCCCGACACAACACCCCGACCCCGACACGACACAACGACTCCGACACAGCACCCCAATGCTATTATTCAATCTGTTAATGTTATTTGGTATTCAATTTTTTATTATGTTCATAATGATGGTACACACTTAAATATTTTATTATGTTTATGTTGTACTAATTTTGTTTACTCTTTGTCATTGCAGGTGTTGATAGATGGTGGGCGTGGGTCGAGATGCTCCGAGCCTCCTTCCTCAGCGCGTGCTGGGAGGGGTGCTATTATTCCACCCCAGCACCTTCGGAGAGCGCTGGTAGACATCATGACGACACAGGCGGGCGCTTCTTCTTCGGCCGGGAGAGGTCGGGGGAAGACGAAGAGGGGTGCAGCTAGAGGTGGACATGGCGGCAGGAGAGGTAGGAAGGTTGTTGCGCCTTCCTTGCCGCCACCCTCAGCTGATTCTCCGGACCACCGGAGTGCTCCATCTCAGGTTGACCTGTCAGACTTGGACCCGTCTCAGACTCCGATCCATGAGCCTCAGGATGACGAGCCTCGGGTCACCGAGCCTTCGTCCCACGAGACTCGGGCCCCAGAGTCTTTGTCCCACAACACTCTGGTCCCAGAGTCTTCATCCCGCGTGACTCCGGAGACTAGTGGCCATGCTGATGGCGAGGAGACCTGGTCTGACGATAGTTATAGCGAGGGCGAGCTGGTTGAGGGGGCAAGAAGATCAACCAGTGTGGTGGTACGAAGCTCCTAGCCGTGTCGGCGACCCGTGATCGAAGGTGGTTGATTGAGCCTAACGGGGAGAAGTAAGTGCATTTACTCTTTTTTAACCTTTGTCCTTCATATTTCTTCAAATTAACATCTAATGTGTTGGCCTTGTCATACTGCAGGGGTTGGAAATATGGCGATGGTGTCCACAGGCCCAACCTGGTCCTTATTGTCCTATGCCGGCGCCACTTCCCGAGGTGGGTTATGTTGCCCAGTGAGGGTCAGGTTCCACAGCTAGCACTGAGTGGGAGTTGAACGTGGCTGCCCCGGCCCCGCCGGAGGAGAGGGTCGATGGTGTCTTGTGCGAGACGGTGGCCCACATTGTGAGGCAGCGGTTTTGGGTAATTTCTCCTTTACAGAATTAAAAATCAACAGTACCTTGTGATTGTACTAATCAGTGTTGTCTTGTTCGATTGCAGACCTTCTATAGGTGTCCTGAGGAACACGAGGCAGAGGCGGCTAGGGTTCTCGAAGCCGAGTCCAAGCGCCTACTTCAGAACTTACGACACGAGGCTAGGGTGCAGGCTATTCGAGACTACTACGCCTTGCCTAACATTATGAGGGCCAAGAAGAAGTATATGAGTAATGAGAAGTACATGAAGGTAATTACCTATTCTTAAGGCCTTGTACATAGTTTCCTTGATTTCATTCATAGGTGTAGCGCTGAAATTTCTCTTTGCCTAACTTAGGTGCCCCCGAGATGGTGTGCGGATAGGATGGACAGTTGGGAGGCGTTGGTGGATGAGTGGTGCGTTCCCAAATGGCTAGCCGTCCACAACAAGGCCAGGGATAAGCGTCCACAAATTCAAGGTGTGCCACACCATCAAGGGAGCTCCAACCTATTTGAGTACGGGGATCACTGGGTATGTGGTTTGAGCCCTTAATGATTCATGCAATTTCATCCTTCATGCTAGCTTGAGCCCTTAACTAATATGGTGTTCCTCTCTTTTAGGAGAAACACAACAAGAAGGACGTGCCACCGCTATATGACCTCTTTGCCATGGTCCGTACTGCCCCATTCAAGAAGGCCAAGGCATTCTCTAAGGATGACCTCGATCATCCAGAGAGCTTCATCAACATCTCCTCCCACAACAAGCTCATGAGGTACAAAGACGTTGGGAAGACGAGGAAAGGGGAGGACTTCAATCCAAGCCAGAGTCCTTTTGATCTAGAGATCCTGATGCTATCTCGTGACGGGAGGTACCATGGTTCGGTAGCCTTTGGGAATGGACTCATACGTTGTCCTAGAACTCCCCGGGAGATCAATAAGTGCCAGACGACCTCCAATCCTGAGATACCTCCTCGTCCAAGGCCAATGCAGCTTGCCATCGAGGCTAGGGCCCAGGAGCTTCTGGTGGAGGCAAACAAGCAGGCTAAGTAGAGGGAGAGGGAGCTGGAGGAGAGGACGGCTAGTCTGTTGGAGGCGGAGAGGAACCGGGACAACGCGTCTCACCGGGCCCTATACGAGCTCCTCGAGGTAAGTTTCTCCTGCATATTAGCCAAATCATGCATGTAATGTTTGTTTCATTACTAAGTAATATGACTAACTCATGAAAACAAAATGTGCAGTCCGTGTGCGAGAAAAATGGTCAGACCCCTCCGCCGATGCCCAGATTGGTTTAGCGGACACGGTGAGTTTCATTTGAATGGTCATTAGTTACTAGTATTCACATTTCAGTTGCATCATGCTAACGAGACATTGCAAATGATCTTTGCTGCAGCATGCCTCCCAACAAGCATGCAACCCCGACCCCGACCGGTTGTAACACCCACGATGCTGCTATATCTCCCACGTGTCAAGGCACGACTTAGAGGCATAACCGCATGGTGGTTCAGTCGCAAGTTGGGTAATCTTCACACAATACCATGTACTGAATAAGAAAGGGATAAGTAGTTGTCTTAGAATCGTCACTTCACACAAATGACAAATTAAACATACATCATCCAGAGAACAAACAAGGTCCGACTACGGAACCAAAATAAAAGAAGACAACCCCAAATGCTAGATCCCCGGTCGTGCCAACTGGGCACCACTACTGATCAACCGGAAAAGACACATAACAACGATCATGATCTTCATCGGGCTCCCACTTGAGCTTGGTTGCGTCACCTGAATTGGTATCATCGGCACCTACAACTGTTTGGAAGTATCTATGAGTCACGACGACTCAGCAATCTCACACCCGTGAGATCAAGACTATTTAAGCTTATGGGTAGGGGTAAGGTAAGGAGGTGGAGCTGCAGCAAGCACTAAGCATATATATGGTGGCTAACATATGCAAATAAGAGTGAGAAGAGAAGCAATGCAATGGTCAAGAAGCTAGAAGTGATCCTGAAGATACTTACATTCAAGCATAACACAAGACCGTGTTCACTTCCCGGACTCCGCCAAAAAGAGACCATCATGGCTACACACGCGTTTGATGCATTTTAATTAAGTCAAGTGTCAAGTTATCTACAACCGGATATTAACAAATTACCATCTTCCACATAACCACGGGCACGGCTCTCGAAAGTTTATACCCTGTAGGGGTGTCCCAACTTAGCCCATCACAAGCTCTTACGGTCAACGAAGGATATTCCTTCTCCCGAAAATACCCGATCATTCTCAGAATCCCGGTTACAAGACATTTCGACAATGGTAAAACAAGACCAGCAAGACCACTCGACTGTGCTGACAAATCCTGATAGGAGCTGCACATATCTCGTTCTCAGGGCACACCGGATAAGTTAAGCGTACAAGCACCAACATAACCCAAGTTGCCAAGGGACGGCCCCGCACGGTGCTCTAGTTTGGATCAACACTCAGAGGAACACTGGCCTGGGGGGTAAAATAAAGATGACCCTTGAGTCTGCAGAAACCAAGGGAAAAGGCTTAGGTGGCAAATGTAAAACCAAGGTTGGGCCTTGCTGGAGGAGTTTTATTCGAAGCGAACTGTCAGGACGTTCCCATAACACCCAACCGCATAAGGAACGCAAAATCAAGGAACATAACACCGGTATGACGGAAACTAGGGCGGCAAGAGTGGAACAAACCACCAGGCATAAGGCCGAGCCTTCCACCCATTACCAAGTATATAGATGCATTAAATTAAATAAGAGATAATGTGTATCCCAACATATCCATGTTCCAACAAGGAACAAACTTCAACTTCACCTGCACCTAGCAATGTTATAAGAGGGGCGGAGCAAAATTGGTAACATAGCCAAACAATGGTTTGCTAGGAAGGTGGGTTAGAGGCTTGACATGGCAATATGGGAGGCATGATATAACAAGTGGTAGGTAGCGCGACATAGCGATAGAGAGAAGAACTAGCAAGCAAAGATAGAAGTGATATCGAGGGCATGGTCATCTTCCCTGAGATCCCGCAAGGAAGAAGAACAAGTCCATGAAGAGGACAAATGGACGTAGTCGAACGAATCCTCACAACTCCAGAACGAAACCGAAGCTAACGAGAGAAGCAACCTGGAAAGAAGCAAGTAACAGTAAACAACCCTCACATAAACATGGCATGATGCACAACCAAGTATGATGCATGTCTGGTTTAAAGAGGCATGGCATGGCAAAGTGCACAAGCAATACTACAAATTAAGTGGAGCTCAATATGCAACGAGTTGCATATTGATGAAACACCACATTCATTTATTTAGTTCTCTCCTAGTTATGTACTCAACAATATTAAATTTTGGTCAACATGGCAAGAGGTGAAGCAAAAGTAAACTACACAGTTAGGCATTATAAATGAGGCCGGAACAACAAACAACAATTCCGGTAAATCCCCACATGCCATATGGCAATTTAATGCAAACAACAATTTTAACCATTTTAAATGTTATTATCATGATGCGGATGACACGTGCAAGTTTTATGCAATTTTGTTAAAAGTTCACATGAGCATATTATGAAGCATTTCCGCCACGACGGAAGGAAAAGGGGGCCACGTCAACGAATCCGAAAATGATGCCATAGCAACATATAGGTTCCGATAGCTCATGGAGATAGAGGTGCAAAAGGAAGTGTGGCTGGAGCATGCAAAAGATGGTGCGGTGATCCCGGTTACCGGGTTCCCACGAGTCTATGGCATGGAAGCGAGAGGCACTCCAGACACGGTGCAGACAAAGGGTGCATCTTATACAACACAAGCATTCGTTCTCGGATGGTCATCTTGGGGTTATACCTTTGAAGCGTGTGTTTCAAAGTAGATCGGTTCGTAGAGGAAGTAGTCATTCACGAGTCGTCGAGGGAAGTAGTGGTACACGCCGACGGTAGTGGTACATCTTTTCATAGATGTTCGGGGTCATCGATAGAGGTACTTGTCGCATCGCCAGGCGTATCCGTACACGTTTCGAAGAGGAACTTGGCATATCCATGTACTTGGTGTTCCGGTGAGGTAGTCGAACTTGACGGGTCCGAGAGCTCCGGGCATCGTGGTACTTTGCGTACAAGTGGGCTTAGTGAGCCTTGTGTATTTGCGTAGTCGTACATGGGACATGTGATTGCGGTCTTGGCGGCTTGAGCAGGGGCCACCCGATCTCAGCAGGAGGCAGAAATGATGCAAAGTGCTCATGCCCGGGGACGTTTGCGACAACAGTGGCAGCCGGAAGTGCACGTGGATGGAAGGGTCGGCCGTAGGCCGGATGCAGGGAGCAGCAGGGGAGGTCGCAGAGGCGAGGTGGAGGGGGAGTTGTAGGAGGTGGCCTTGACAATGACGTCCCTACGGTAGCCGGCGAGCTCATGGCCACCAGCAGCAAGGCGCGGAATGAGACGGAGCCGGCGGGTTCGAGACGGAGGTCATCGGATCCAGCAGGGAACTTGGCCGGCGGCGATGGCGGGTCTTGGTGTGAGGGAAGGGCATGGAGGGCGGCATTGGTCCTCTGCTCCCGTGAAGCAAGAACGACAGGCGAGCGGGCGACCGCCTTGGCATCTTAGAGTAGTGGGGGGAAGGCAAAGGAGGTGCGACGGCCATGGCGCGCCGAAAAGGGCCGAGCGATGAGGCTGTTGCGGTGGTGTAACACCCCGTATGTAACTTGCCATATTTGTAACTCCGAATCTTGCCATTTTTGGGTTTTTGTCTTCGTTTTGCATTTTTGTTCATGTCATGCATTTCATATCATGTCATCATGTGCATCGCATTTGCATTCGTGTTCGTCTCATGCATCCGAGCATTTTCCCCGTTGTCCGTTTCGCAATCCGACACTCCCACGTGCACCGGCGCACCCCTCTTGTCTCTTTTCGTGAGTGGGTGTTAACCGTTCTCGGAATGGACCGATATTTGCCAAGTGGCCTTGGTACACCACCAGTAGATCGCCTATCAAATTTCGTCCCATTTGGAGGTCGTTTGATGCTCCAAAGGTTAACCGGGGAACCGCAAAAGCCTCTTCTGTGTTGCAGCCCAACACCCCTCCAAAATGGCCCAATAACCCATCTAAACCATCTCCATGTCCTCCGTCGTCGGATCACGATCATGTGGGTGAAAACTACACCTCATTTCGACAATCCAAAAACCCTAGCCCTGCTCCTCCTCGTCGACGGACGCGTCCGGACCGAGTCGGATACGTCTGTGCCGCTGCTTCCCTCCAATCCGCCGCCGCCACGTGGCGCACCCGTGCCCACAACGCAGCCGCCGCCCAGGGCCCAGATCCAGCCCGCCCCGGGCGGAACCGGGCCTCACTGGGCCCCGCCACCACCGCCTCCGGCCTTCGCCTCCTCCCGCCGCGACGCTCGCGCCCGTCCTCCTTCCGGAGCCGCCGCGCCCTTGTTGGCGTTGCAATCCTCCACCGTCGGTCGCCGCGGACCCCGCGTCTTTCTAGCCGGAGCCGCGCAGCCCCTCGACTTCCGCGTCGCCCGAGCTCCGGTCTCCGGCGAACGCCTCCCCCACGACCTCTCTGGCTCCTTCCTCCGGCGAGCCCCCGCAGATCCGGCGACATCTCCGGCGATCCACATAGAGCGTGCAAACCCTAGATCCAAAAGGTTGACCCCAAAAATTCCTCTAAGTCCTTTTCTGTCATATTTTGGTGCTACCTTTGTCAGGCCATATCTCTATGCTCGGTGCTCCGATTAATGCATATGATATGTCGAATTGTTCGCCCCGTTGAGCTCTCCATGATAGAAGCATTTCCATGCACGTTCGTGTTCATTATGATGTCATTTTCATTGATGCAAGAGTGCTATAAAATGTTAACTGCGGGTACTTGTCAGTTTATGAGGTTTTGTCATTTTTGTTGCATTTGATGTGTGCATCATATGAGATTGAGGTCTACATGTGTTTTGAACTACATCATGCCATATTTACAGGGGTGCTTGTCTTGTATTTTTGTGATCTATGTGGTGACTAGCACAAGCATGCAAACTAGGCTTCATGGTGTTGCTATTTTCAGGGACTTAGGATTTTGCTAAGTCTTTCCCTGCTGTTAATTTGGTGCCATGTAAACGGGATGCTACAGTGAGATACATGCTTATTTTGAGATACTTAAGTAAGGATGTTTTGAATATGTGGTCATGTTCTATCCATCCATGCCCCTATTTACAATTATGGAGTTGTCTAGCATGTCTTGTTCTTGCTCTACTTTTGCTATAAAATGTTCCTGGCAGATTGTTTACATGTTAATCAATTTTGCCATGGTTGTTGCTAGTGATCCATGCATCCTATGAACTTGCTCTTGCCATGGTTAGCTTCATGCACTTGTCATCATGCTGTTGATATGCTTGTTTTGTCATGCAATGCTTTGTGGTGAGTGGTTTGAGCTGACAAAGTTGCTATCATAATTCCGTCGTTGACATGCTCTGTTTTTCTACCAAGTCTGAAACTCTTAATAAAACTTGCTATGTTTACATGGGTGCCATCATATCTTCTGTGCCTTTTTGGCTCATGATCAGTAAGGGACTTTTGATCTATGCTTTTAGTACAATCATGCCATGCCTTGGTTTGCTATGATATGTTTCTGCAGGATGATGTTTTCTTGATCTAAACATTGCTTCCTAATGTTGTTTTTCACATGTTAGTATTTTCACCAAGTCTGTGATGCTGATATCTTTTGCACTTTTGTCATGCTTGTTTGAACCTGTTCTATTGTGATTTAGCCATAGCTCAGTGTTCATGTTTTGTCAAGCATCTCTTGTAATCACTTCTATATGCTTTGTTGCTATGTTGGAGTGCAGTAGCTTAGTTTATTGATGCATTCTATGTGGCATCGTGTTGTTAATCGCAGTTTTTGCGCTATTCTTGTGATGCTTGCCATTTGCAAACCATGCATCCGTTTCTGGTGATCTCTATATCAATTTCAACTGAAATCATCTCATCTTTCCAAAGGCATACTTGGTTTTCCAAGTTGATGCATTGTTCATTCTTTCCCTTCCGAAGCACCCATATGCATTGAATATCATGTCTTTCGTATCATGCCATGTATTGCCTCATGTTGCTTGTGCATTGCACCATGATTGATTGTTGGTCCTTTGCTTGTGTTCTTTCTTTGGGTAGAGCCGGGAGACGAGTACGTGACCGAGGAACCTGTTGAGTACGCTTACGAGGATCAAGCTTTCGACAACTCTGAGAACATTGCAGCCAAGATGACCATACCCTCGAAATCACTTCTATCTTTGCTTGCTAGTTGTTCCCTCTATTGCTATGTCGTGCTACCTACCACATGCTATATCACGCCTCCCATATTTCCATGTCAAGCCTCTAAACCACCTTTTCCTAGCAAACCGTTGTTTGGCCATGTTACCGCTTTTGCTCAGCCCCTCTTATAGCGTTACTAGTTGCAGGTGAAGATGAAGTTTGTTCCATGTTGGAACATGGATATTTTTGGGATATCATTATTACATCTTATTTACTTTAATGCATCTATATACTTGGTAAAGGGTGGAAGGCTCGGTCTTATGCCTGGTGTTTTGTTCCATTCTTGCCGCCCTAGTTTCCGTCATACCGGTGTTATGTTCCTTGATTTTGCGTTCCTTACGCAGTTTGGTGTTATGGGAACCCCTTGACAGTTCACCTTGAATAAAACTCCTCCAGCAAGGCCCAACCTTGGTTTTACCATTTGCCTACCTACCACCATATACCTTTCCCTTGGGTTCTGCAGACTCAAGGGTCATCTTTATTTTAACCCCCCCCCCCCTCGGGACAGTGCTCCTTTGAGTGTTGGTCCGAACCGAGCTTCCTGAAGTGCCACCTCGGGGAAACTTGAGGGTTGGTTTTTACATCTGGTGTGCCCTGAGAACGAGATACGTGTGACTCCTATCGGGATTTGTCGGCACATCGGGCGGCTTTGCTGGTCTTGTTTTACCATTGTCGAAATGTCTTGTAATCGGGATTCCGAGACTGATCGGGTCTTCCCGGGAGAAGGAATATCCTTCATTGACCGTGAGAGCTTGTGATGGGCTAAGTTGGGACATCCCTGCAGGGTATAAACTTTCGAGAGCCGTGCCCGCGGTTATGTGGCAGATGGGAATTTGTTAATATCTGGTTGTAGAGAACTTGACACTTAACTTGATCAAAAATGAATCAACCGCGTGTGTAGCCATGATGGTCTCGTTTCGGCGGAGTCCCGGAACAGAACACGGTCTCGTGTTATGCTTGAACGTAAGTAGCTTCAGGATCACTTCTTGATCACTTATAGTTTCTTGACCGTGCGTTGCTTCTCTTCTCGCTCTTATTTGCGTATGTTAGCCACCATATCAGCTTAGTGCTTGCTGCAGCTCCACCTCACTACTTTCTCCTACCCATAAGCTTAAATATTCTTGATCTCGCAGGTGTGAGATTGCTGAGTGCTTGTGACTCACGGATACATCCAAACAGTTGCAGGTGCCGAGGATACCAGTGCAAGTGATGCTACCAAACTCAAGTGGGAGTTCGACGATGATTCGAGTTGTTACTATGTTTCTTTTCCTGATGATCAGTAGTGGAGCCCAGTTGGGACGATCGGGGATCTAGCATTTGGGGTTGTCTTCTTTTATTTTGGTTCCGTAGTCGGACCTTCGATTGTACTTTGGATGATGTATGGATTATTTATGTATTTTGTGAAGTGGTGATTGTAAGCCAACTCTTTGTCCCTTTCTTATTCAGTACACGGGATGTGTGAAGATTTCCCCTCTTGCGACAAGCCTACCATGCGGCTATGCCTCTAAGTCGTGCCTCGACACGTGGGAGATATAGCCGCATTGTCGGTGTTACAAGTTTGTAAGCAGATCCATCCCCGACTTAGGAGCACCCCTCCTTGATCGAATCGCCGACGTTATTGAGTCTAGAACAAAATGTTTTGAGTCTTAGGATTATATATATTGGATAGTAGGATTCTTTTTACTCCTCAGCCTCTTCATCGCTCTGGTGAGGCCTCCTGACATATAATTTTTCACTCTCCTCTCCTCAAATTTCATGAAAAAAATTAGGATCACGCGGGTATCTTGGAATCGTTCTAATAGTCTTGTGACGAGAACATTGTTCTTGGTGCCTCCTGATATTTCAGGGTTGTGGCAGTGTCCCGGGGAATTAAGCTCCGAGGTGTTGTCGTCACAATTTTATCATTGCAGTTCTCGAATACCTGAGTTCGCCGAAATGAAAATCTCTTTTATGCAGTTGTTGGTGAGATAACCTCGACGCCATCCAGTACTGGGGCGGGAGTTCGGGAGTATTGCCATCACTCGTATAACAGATGCTTTTCAAAGGTTGAGGTACATGATTTCCGAAGGTTTCTCAGTTATGTGTTTAAGGATGGATATAGCTGGATGTAGGAATTGCTAGTTTTGGGTCAGATATTATGCTTCCCCTGTATCCCCAACACCTGATTGCATAACCAGAAAGTTTTGGGAGTTTTATAGCTGGGAATTCAAGTAGCTCTAGTATTTCTTCCCGCAGATATTTGGTTTGTGATTGGGTAATCCTTACCTCTTATTTGTTCATATCCGTACCTTGTTGCTTTATTCATCTACCTTTATCTAAGAGGCTTCTCAACTTAATGGACGTGTGATGATATACTTTGGAATTCATTCATTCATCCTTGTTTGAATGTTTATTGTGAGACTATATGTTGCAATTTCGATCCATTGATTCAGCTTGAATATCTGTCTTTCAAAAATTCTAACGGATGTCACCCTCTTTAGGATGGCTCCTCCAACATGTCAGAATCCGAACTGCAATGATGGTGATCGGTCGAACCCTCCGCCACCACCTCCACCTCCGGAGGCATGGCAAGTTGTCATGGCAGCCACCAACGCCAACACTCAGATGCTTCTGCAACTCTTGAAAGAGCGCAACCAAGGGCAAGGCAACCAAGGAAATCAAGGCTAAGGCAACAATCAGCCTCAGTTTCTACTCTCAACCAGTTCTCGCAAACCAGCCGAAGTCCTTCAGCAACTGTGTCGAGGCCACAGACGCCGATGATTGGCTCACGGACATTTGCAAGCATTTTGAGTGTAGCAATGTCAGGCCTGAGGACTTTGTCAAGTTTGCTTTGTTCCAACTCAAGGACCAAGCTGCTGAGTGGTATCAACAATACAGAGATTACAGAGGAGGTCATGTGATTACCTGGGATGATTACCGCCGAGACTTCAAAGCTCGTCATATTCCACCAAGTGTAGCTGAGAGCAAGCATGAGGAGTTCCGCAATCTCAAGCAAGGTAGCATGTCCGTGTATCAATACAATATCCAGTTTCAGAAACTTGCTTGCTTTGCTAAACAAGACATTCCTGATGAAAACAGTATGATCTATCAATTTAGAGGTGGCCTCAGAGAGGATCTGTAGTTAGCTCTCATGCTTCTTGAGCCGACCAAGTTCGATCAATTCTATAACATGGCACTAAAGCAAGAAGCTGCTCAGCTCAAGTGTGAGGCATCTAAGAAGAGAGTCAGGGACGCAGTTCAATCTTCTTCTTCATCACAAGTGGCAGCTAAGCAACATAAGTTCTGGTTGCCTCCTCCTCCGTTTCATCAGTCCTACCAGCAGAAGAGCAAAGGTGGCAATGGATCTTCCCACCCACCCAACCCAGTCTATCAGAACAAAGCTCAGCCTCAAGCTCCAAGGTCAAGTGCTCCTTATAACCGTCCGCTCTCAGAGGTTACTTGCAACAAGTGTCAGCAGAAGGGGCACTATGCAAACAAGTGCTTCAACCAACGGCGCCTTCCGCCTCCTCCTCCCGTGAGATCTTCCAGCAATGCAGTGGTCAAGCATAATCCCAAGCATGCTAAGGTGAACATGATGAACGCTGCTCAGGCAAAGGATTCTTCAGAAGTGATCATGGCTAATCTTCTAGTTAATGATATTCCTGCAAAAGTATTATTTGATACTGGGGCATCGCATTCTTTCATGTCATATCCTTTTGCATTGAAGCACAATTTTGGCACTAAGGCTTTACCTAAAGCATTGCAAGTTGTTTCTCCGGCTAAGCGTTTGAGCTCTAGCATGATGGTTCCGAATGTCGGTATCGAGATGGGCGACTATAAATTTATGTCTTCTCCAATTGTTCTTGGTGACTCGGATATTGATCTAATTCTCAGCATGGACTGGCTTTCTAAGCACAAGGCTCAGCTTGATTGTGCTGCCAAGGAAATTCAATTAACACACCCTTCTGAGGAGGTGATCATCTTTGCCGCTCGGGATGAAACCATTCGACTATTTTGTGTCAATGAGAAGGGCGAGTTGAATGCCATCTCAGATTCCAGTCGTTTGTGAATATCAAGACGTCTTTCCAGAAGAGCTTCCGGGAATGCCTCCTCACCGGCCAGTTGCATTCATTATCGATCTTGAGCCTGACATGGAACCTGTTTGCAAGCGTCCTTACAAGCTTGGACCAAAAGAATTGAAGGAATTGAAGAAACAACTCGATAAACAAGAGCGTTTGGGTCTGATCAGACTAAGTTCATCTCCATGGCATTGTGGTGTTCTTTTTGTCCAGAAGAAGGATGGCATGGACCGACTTTGTGTCGACTACCGCCCATTGAACAAGAAGACAATAAAGAACAAGTATCCACTTCCCAACATCAATGAGATATTCGAGCAACTTAAAGGTGCTAAAGTATTCTCCAAGCTTGACCTCCGTATGGGTTATCATCAGATTCACATTCCTGAAGAAGATATCCCCAAGACAGCATTCAAAAAAAGTTATGGTTCTTATGAATATACTGTCATGTCTTTCGGCCTTGTCTATGCTCCTCCAATGTTCTCTCGCATGATGAACTTCATCTTCAACCCGTACACAAATGATTTCGTCCTGGTGTATCTCGATGATATATTGGTCTTTTCCAAGAATAAGGAGGATCATGCCAAGCATTTGAGATTGGTGTTGGACAAACTCAGAGAGCATCAATTCTATGCGAAGTTTTCCAAGTGTGAGTTCTGGCTTGACGAAGTTCTTTACCTTGGTCATATCATCTCATCCAAAGGCATCACTGGTAATCCCAAGAAGGTGTCTGCAATTGTGAATTGGGAACCTCCTCAGAATGTCAAGTAGCTCCGCAGTTTTCTTGGGCTTGCAAGCTATTGTCGAAGATTCGTTGAGAATTTCTCTATGATTGGAAAGCCTCTTTCCAACCTCCTCCAAAAGCATCTCAAGTATGTATGGACGCCTGAATGTGACATTGCTTTCAACACCCTGAAAGAGAAGCTGGTCATAGCTCCTGTCTTGACTCCTCTTGATGAATCCAAGCCATTTGAAGTTTTTTGTGATGCTTCCTTGCAAGGACTTGTTGTTGTGTTAATGCAAGATAAGAAAGTTGTGGATTATACCTCTCACCAGTTGAAGCCCAATGAAAGTAACTACCCCACTCAAGACCTTGAGTTGGTGGCAGTTGTCCATGCATTATTAACGTGGAGACATCTCTTGTTGGGAAGGAAAGTTGACATCTTCACAGATCATAAGAGCCTCAAGTACATCTTCACTCAACCCAACCTCAACCTCAGGCAGACTCGTTGGGTCAAAATGATTCAAGAATACAATCTGAGTATTGAATATACTCCAGGCAAGGCCAATGTCATTGCAGATGCTTTGAGCAGGAGGGCTTACTTCAACAGCTTAATTCTCAAGCCCTTCCAACCGGACCTTTGTGAAGCTTTCCACAAACTGAATCTCTAAGTTGTTCCTCATGGCTTTCTTGCCAACCTCCAAGTCTCTCCTACTTTGGAAGATCAAATTCGTGAGGCACAACTCCTAGATTCCATGGTGAAGGAGGTGAAACATGGGATTGCCAAGAGCCAACCCAAATACAAGTGCTATCGCATTGATGACAAAGACACTCTTTTCTTCGAAGACCGGATTGTGGTTCCTAAAGGTGATCTGAGGAAAGTCATTATGAACGAGGCGCACAATTCCCTTCTATTCATTCATCCTAGAAGTACGAAGATGTACCATGACCTCAAGAAGTCGTACTGGTGGACTCGAATGAAGCGAGAAATTGCTCAATTCGTGAATGAATGTGGTGTCTGCAGAAGGGTGAAAGCAGAACACCAACGACCAGCTGGTCCCCTCCAACCTCTTGCTATTCCAGAATGGAAGTTTGACCACATCGAAATGGACTTTGTTACTAGATTTCCCAAGTCCAAGCGTGGAAGTGATGCTATCTTTGTTGTCATCGACAAGCTTACAAAAGTGGCTCATTTCCTTCCAATCAAAGAATATATCACAGCAGCTCAGTTGGCAGAGCTATACACCTCCAGAATTGTCTCTTTGCACGGCATTCCACAATTGATATCTTCATATTGTGGAAGCATTTTCACCTCCAAGTTCTAGGACTCCTTCCAGAAGGCCATGGGCACCAACATTCGCTTTAGCACAGCCTTCAATCCTCAAACTAGTGGCCAAGTCGAGCGAGTCAATCAAATCCTTGAAGATATGCTCAGGGCTTGTGTCATTTCCTTCGGTATGAAGTGGGAAGATTGTATTCCATATGTCGAGTTCTCCTACAACAACAGCTTCCAAGCGAGTTCGGGCAAGGCCCCATTTGAAATTTTCTATGGCAGAAAGTGTAGTACTCCTCTCAATTGGTCAGAGACTGGTGAACGCCAACTTCTTGGCAATGACTTAATCATAGAAGCTGAACAAATATGTAAATTCATCCGTGAAAATCTCAAAGCCGCGCAATCGCGCCAGAAGAGTTAGTATGATAGCAAGCACCATGACTTGGCTTTCGAGATCGGAGACCATGTCTACCTCCGCGTCTCTCCAATGAAAGGCACTTGTCGCTTTGGTATCAAAGGGAAGCTTCCCCTAGATACGTGGGTCCTTTCAAGATCATTGGTAAAACAGGCAACCTCGCCTATCAACTTGAGCTTCCGTCCAACTTCGCAAATGTGCACGATGTGTTTCACGTGTCATAGCTTCGCAAGTGCTTCAAGACTCCTGAGCGCACCATCAACTTCGAAGAGATTGACCTCCAAGAAGACCTGTCTTATCATGAGCATCCCGTTGCTATTCTTGAAGAAAACGAGCGCAAGACTCACAACAAGTCAATCAAATTCCAACAGAGGCCCATTCCTGTGAAAAGGCCGGTCCGTTTGACTTGGTCAAAAGGTGGCGGGCCGGCCCATGTAAAGCCTGTTAATGGCCTATTCACATATAGCCCATTTACAACCCGCTATCCCAAGGCCCGTTATGCCCTATCCGAATTAGGCCCAGTAGCGTCATCTGGGCCACCCAATATGATTCCAGCCCATTTTCACTTCTGGCCCTTGTATAGACCATGACGTCTTTCGGCCCATATGAGGCCCTATGTAACTCTTGGCCTATTAACGGCCCGTGGTGAAACTGGCCCGTAATGAACAGTGTATCACTTTACACCCATTAATGGCCCGTGGTGAAACTGGCCTGTAATGAACAGTGTATCACTTTATACCCATTAACGGCCCGTTATTCCATTGGGCCATTTCTAGACCATGTTATCTTTCGGCATTCTCAGAGCCCATTTATTCTTGGGCTCATTTCCAGCATTCGTTTACTTACGGCCCGTTACTGTCATTTTGTACTTGTGGGCCAAATTCAGCCCGTGGTTATAGTCGGCCCGTTTGTGGTCCGTTAATACGTTGAGCCATTTTCATAGCGTCATCAAATACGGCCTATTAACAATGGCCCGTTATGGTCGGCCCATGAACGGACGATTCCAACTCTAGCCCGTTTACGGCCATAATGTGGCATGTTATTGGCCCATGTTTGGCCAATCGATCATACTGCTCGTATAAGGCCCATTGATGATACGGCCCGTAGAAGGCCCATTGTTTCTACGGCCCGTACAAGGCCCAGTGTTTCTACGGCCCGTAGATGGCCCACTGTTTCTACGGCCCGTAGGAGGCCCAGTGTCACTATAGTAAATATTAGCACATGGTTATTGTGGCCTAGTTTTAAAAAAATAGGTTATTGCAGCCACTAGCAAACCGCGGAAAAAGAACTGCAATGACTACAAGCAAACAAATGAACAAGACAACAAGGAAATAAATAAGAAAGCAACTTATGCTAGGCTATCACGGCTATCACACATATTACATCCACTGGGCATCAAAGTTCGCCACCAGTGAAAATAAACGCGCCGACAAAAGAATATACAAAACTGAGAGCACCTCAGAAGGCACTAGGCCTGGCCAGGTCGGGCCCCCCCCAAACAGCTGAAGAATCTGAGTAGACCTTAGTTGTGTCAACGATAGATGCATCAACACTAGATTTAAGGCATGATGGTGCGCACGACAGTCCTCTGACATCTTCATTGCATCTTTGACTTCAAGTCGGAGCTGAGCTGAAGCAAGCCTTTCTGCTTTAAGTTGAGACTGAAGAAGTCAAACTGATTGAGGCAGCGACTGCACATAAGTTGTCTCACACCTGCTGGTGAGTAGCTTCAACTCACTATCTTCATCAAGACAAGACCTTGGGGCCATCTCGCGGTCCTCAAGATGGTTTGGCTCACTATCTTCCCTAAAGTTTTGCCTGGCGTAAGAGATACGAGTCTGAAAGAGAAACAAGGAGACACGTAACAGGTTTCACAATTATATAACCAAATAAATGGATCTGTTCTGCATAAGGAACATGTTTTTACAACTACAATTTGAAACTAGTAGTTGTTGCAAACATCCAATCAGATGTAAACAGCAAAGCAAACAGGAGTGGAGGAAATGATGCCTATCCAAATCTATACTAGAACAAAGTTTGAAGGCTTGAGAAGGATGAACTTACATTACATGTTAACACGGGCTGGACAAAGCCCTTCTCCATGTTGATGGAAGGATAATTCAATAAATTCCCCAAAGAAAATTCTTTATAAGCGTTGCCATTATTCTACATTTTGCAAAGAGTAAATATAGATCAAATAATATTGGAAGAAACAGAGGATAATGAAGCTCAGGTGCAGACTGATGATACATAATCAAATAGCAATTAATTAAGTAGAGTGTTACAAGGCAAAAGGGAGAGAAGTACTGACAAGAGCAATGCAGAGCCCATTATTGTTTTGAGATCGTATGATCCTTTGAGCAAGGAGATTCATCTGAAATTAGTTTTCATACAAGAGAGAAGGTAAGGCACAAGCAGAAAATTAGGATTTCAAATTTTGAATTGATATCATAGACAATACCTGACGCTGGGCTCCCAGCAGTTCTAATAGGGGTTTGGCCACTGGAGTAGGGGTAAAGTGTGGTACAGTTGGGCCTGTGTTTTCTGTGGCTGCTGATTTATCGGATTTAACAGGTATCAGTACCTTTTCCAAATACCTAGTTTGTACTCCTTGAGGATCTGCACTCACCCTCTTCATTTTGGACATCTATTATGAAAGAACAACATTTGACTGGAAAAACATAGTGTGACGACACATGGAATAGGTACAGAAAATGGATAGGTATGGCATATACTCATATATGATGCTTAAACTAAGCAGACGGTGTAACAAAGTAGAAGTAATGCAAGAGGTCAGATGCAAAATATGTGCGACCAATACAACTTTGCAAAGTTAGAGCAAGCACCTTGATGGGTGAATAAGATAGGCCATCCTCCACCATGCCAAGTTTGTTAGCCAGTGGATCGTTCCGCAATATTCCTCTCGTGCGCCCATTCTCATATTCATTTTGATAATGTTCAATATCTGACATGCATAAAAACATAAAAACAAGTGAGATTTTCTTCGTAATGCAGAAGTGTTTCTAATCCAATACTGCCTCCCTGTAAACCCCTTTGTGCTATCTCTGCAATTCTTTTAAAAGATGCCATGCATGCTGTAATTTGTTGTGTGCATTAATATAATGTGGCCTACTACTCAAAATATGAGAGCTCTAGAAGTGATGACACTTCACAGATGATAGCTTCAACATATAGTAAAGAAGAACAAGTCGACCTGACCTGACAGATTCAAAATATACTAAGGGAGAACAACTCGACCTGACCAGTCGACTGCAAGAGAAGAGTATCATCTTAAAGAAGAGTAGAAGAGCAAGCAGATTGAAGATATTACAAGTCTTTCAATACAATGTCGGTTGGCCACCCATGATGAACCAGAGTGCACACAGAAATACTATTCTTTCCGGTCTCTCCATATGTGGCTCACATGCATTTTGAAACTAAAGTAGGAACATTTAGCTAACCAATTAAACATCTCTCAGTTTTACTAATATCAGCAATAATATCAGATATGAATTTGTACAACTAAGCTTGTTTAGCTCAATGGGTGGAGCAGTGCTATTACGACACGAACCATGTAGGCTGATTGTGGTCATCATAAAATGTGGAAAACATAAGCATGATGAGTACAATGTTGACCTTGGCAGTGGGATGACAGATCTGAAGCTGCAAACCGTGCAAAGGGTAGTTAGCAACCGATGTTTGCTTTGAAATAACAACTAAGATTTGGTATGGACAAGAAAGTACGGTCAACAAGTGACAAAGAAATGCAATTATGTTGTCTCTCTATATGTCGCGACATGCATTTGGAAACTCAAGTGGGACCTTTAGCTAACCAATTAAATGTGTCGGTTAACTAATATCAGTATCATATCACAATCATATTTGAACAACTAAGCTTTCAAATTCTGAGTGTTGTGTTGTTTAGCTTGAAGGGTGGAGTAATGCTAGTACGACAGAAAGGACCTACACAGATCATAGTAGAGTACTCCCTCCGTTCGGAATTACTTGTCACAGAAATGGATGTATCTAGACGTATTTTAGTTCTAGATCCATCCATTTCCGAGACAAGTAATTCCGAACGGAGGGAGTAGATAAAAGGGGAAAACCCTTAGCATCAAGAGAAAAATCAGGAAAGTGGAACTAGCTGGACCAGTGGGTGGCGCACATGCTCTTGGAAACGAATATAGGAACATTAGGTGACCAATTAAACGTTCTTTATTTTACTGATATGAGCATCATATCAGATTCGTATTTCAACACGTAAGCTTTGGGTTGAGGTCTTGGGGAGCAGTGCTAGCATGACACGAAGCACCTACGATGATGGTAGTGAATATAAAGGGGGGAAACCATAAGCTTTACGAGTATAGTGCCCGTGCCATGGCGGATCTGAAGGTGCAAACTGGACAAAGCTACTTCCCAACCAATGTTTTCTTTCAACTAGCCACTACGATTTGATACGGACAAGAAAAGTACAGTAAACAAATTAATATCTATTTTCCGGGTGAGATCAATAATGTAAGCACATATGGAAGAGTACCACCTCTCTTGCGACACCGTGTAGGCCTATGTTGATACGTTGAGGGTGTTGCGGGTGCGATGGCTGTCGGCGGCGGGGAAGAAGACTTTAGACGGCAGACGGCCGGGTCGGGGGACATATCCTGTTACCGTGGACGAGGCGGTCGTAGGAGCGGCAACGGCAAGGTGGAAGACGGCACCGATGAAGCGAGAGGAGGTGATGAAAGGATCCTGGTTCAGCGCCATGGATGAGAGACGTCCATCTCTTGAAGTGGACGACGGGGTAGGGGTAGCGGCTCCGGCAAGGCGGAGGATGGGGTGGTGGACGGAGGAGGCTGGCCGCAGTGCGGAGGTTGTCGTGCCACCGACGGTGTATGAATGGGGAAATGGAGGGGAGGGGGATCTCAAACTTTGGTACATGCTTCTATGAAATGGGGGAAAGTTACGAACTTATCCCCCATTTAAAATTTCGGACATCGCGTCGGTTGGGGATAGGACGGTAATCTGCATCTCCCAAATATTTGCCGGTAACTATTTCGGGCAAGGAGAGGGTGTTTTGCCGCCCACAGTTGGCGCCCATAGTGTATGAACGGGGCTGATAGGTAGGGCGGTCGTGTCATGTCTGATGGAAGTTACACATCTGCCCCTATTTAAAATATTAGCCTACATCGATTTCGGACGAGGAGAGTTTTTTTTGCCACCCACCGTGTATGAATGGGGAAATGGAGGAAGAGACACATGTCTTTCGGATGAGCTTGAATCAAATGTGTTTTTCCGCCCACGTTTGGCGCCCATCGTGTCTGAATGGGCTTAGAGGCCCTCGTGTCACGTCTAATTGAAGTTACTAGTCTACCCCTATTGACAGCAGTGTAAATCCGGTCGATAAGGATGTCAAGTGTCAGGGGTAGACAGTAATTTCCATCTCGCAAACACTTGCTTTGGGCAGCCCACAAATTATAGTGGGTGTTTAGCCGCTTCGTTCAAAACTTGGGAGAATTAGCATTCACGCTTGCACTGGGACCTGGCAAACTAAATTCAAATCCAATTTGTATTCGATTACGAATATCCACAGATAATTATACGTTTTGTTATTTATTTCTGCAAAACCACAACAAAGATTTATTCCACCTTTATATATGATTATGATTTAGAAATGTCATGATCTTCGAATTCAGTAGGTTGGATACACTCTGAGTCAAATAGTTATTTCATCCAATACAATATGCTCACACGAAAAATAGTTCACCTTATGTCAATCATACAAGTACTGAGGATTACCTGGCCTAAAAAATTCGGATCATTACAACACATGGATAACATAGGGGGTCTTGCAACATAATCTATTCAGAGACATGACACAACATGCAAGTACAATAATCTAATGACAATTTCAACTGGTATCTAAAGAAGAACCGAGATTACCTTGGGCTTCAGATAGTAGAAACAGCAGGACCTCCTCTGTCTTCAAATGCAACATTCTTACTTCCTCCAATTCTTGGGCTTCTTGCATAATGTGTGCCGCTAATTCCGTAATTTCCAGCCTCCAGATAAAGATTACCTCATTCATGGCAGCCACACCATCTCTTTATGCCTCTAGTAGAACCTCAAGCACTATAATATCTGTGCTCAAACTGCTCTCCGGCGGTGTTGCCTCTGAACTGCTACCATCTGGTAACATGGATGGCGAACATCTTCCACAAATAGATTCTGGGGTTGTACATTGTGTCCTAGTGTGAACGGCATCCTGAAAGGTTTCCGCTGGACATTAGTAAGAGATAGTTATCATATGATCCAGGCAGTAAGCTTACATGGTAAACGACGGACGAATTATTGCCAAGCATGGCAAACTATATTTAAATGGTTCGAAGCAGCATCAGCCGAGAAGAAACTAAAATGGTAAGATGAAACTAGGGATGTAAGTGGCAAATAAACGACATTCGCCAGTCCCATCTAGTTAGTTTTTGCTACCTCCCTAGTTCATTTTCCTCAAAAAACAAAAACTCTTTTGAACAATCATACCACTAGTGGACTTTAATCAGGATTAAACGGGACCCAGTTGACATCCCTCGTTGAAAGGGAGTGTACAACCGCTATATTTAAGTTGACAAGGCATCTAAGCAGTTGAAATAATCTGAGAAAGCACTTAACAGTGTGGCCTCATATAAACTACGAAGACAGTCTTCTGATGAAGTTGAGAGGAAAAGTTAAGGACTCGAATGAAATAGGCATGCATTTCTTTACGATAGTACAACGGGCATTGCTGACATATTGGCCAACTCAGGTATAGCATAACAACAAATAAGCATTCGAATCAAGCAATATAGCAAAGTAGACAACTGAACTATTTGTAATTCGGTAGGATTACACGTTGAGGGCACAAGCCAAGAAAGCAGCCCACTCGCATTACATTTCACATGTACTAAAACACACTGGCTTACCATATGTTGCTGTGAAGCCTAGCTGCTGTTGCAATGTTCTTTGAAGATATCGCCAGCATCCCGTGGTTGCAAATCTAGTTGTTGTAGTTCATTCTTCACCATCTATTTAGGTAAAATTAATTTTAGTCGCATGCACTGGTCCGAGTTGATCAACAATGGTTCATCTAAACTAATGAAAGAAGGTTGTGTGCATACACGACAATATATCTGCTTCCTCTATTTTTATGCTTGTTCGAGGTGCCAGCCCCAAAAGAACAAATATTTTGCTTGATGGGGTTGGCAGCTCCATAATTAATAGAAGCATCAAATTAGTCATGCAACTTGGGAAGATCAAGAACACACAAACAAGTAATGAACATAGGCTTGGAGCAGTGATGTAATAGCTAGCATCAGAAAATGTAGGGTAAAACAAACAAAAAGCAGCGGAACCACATGCTAGTTTGCTGATGTGTAATTAAGCATAGAGAACATTAAGCAGTATGATGGAACCAACAGGTGGCATCAGAACAAAACTAAAGCATATTAACTATATGTGCACTGGTATGCAATTTAGCACATGTAACATGTTCACTGCCAGAAGTATGGCCCTACAGGTGCAAGCAGAATAACGCGTCTCATGAAAAACTGAATGATGCCCTGAAGAAATTCAAAGGTGTGGTGCTTATGCTAGGAAAGTGAACATAGGCGCCGGCTGTTGGATAATAGTACCTGATTCTCGACGGCGTATGGGTATCGTTGTCATACTTGATAGCTAAGGATCGTCGATGGTGCTCATGTTGCGGTTGAGTTTGGGCTGGTTGTCGCTATCGCTGAAGCGGCTCCGGTGCTATGGTTGCGGCGCCTGTCGACATACAAGAAAGCTCATCTGTGGTAAGTGAACAGTTGCATGATAAAGTGAAAAACCGAAGGAGTACAAATCGAAATAACCTGATGAGGCTGCAGCGTCCGTAAAGCAGGGCCGATGGAGTTGAATATTGTCAGGACCCCGACTCGATGACACATCGATCTAGCTTGTAACACCTCATATCACTTTGCGGCCTCACGCACGGTATCCCCACGGGTGTTGCCTTACCTTTGCCCGGGACCGTTTGCGCCTTTTGGCTCACGTATATGATAGTGTCGCTAGCATCCATCTGTTAAGGAGCCCGGGCTGACATGACTAGTTGTAAACCCAAAGTGGCACAGACTTACAGGGACAGGCATCCATGACCCAACAACGAACGTGTCGGTCATCAACAAGTGGGTCCGGGCTATAGCACTGGTCTAGCAGGACTCCGGTAAACTGGGCTGTAGCGGGCTAACAGGACTCCGGTACTCAATGCGTGACATTTCCCCGAAGGGACAGCCACAGGAACGAAGAAGGACACATGCCGGCCAGCCTAAGTGTTCCCGAGCAGTAGCAAGCTACCATGGCTCAGTGGTAACACTAGGAGACATTTCCCGGTAAGAGAGGCTACTAAGGATAAACAACTAGATAGTCAGATCCCACACATACCAAGCTTTTCAAACATACACACAATATGCTCGATATGTGCAAATACAACAAGGTATCACAACATGACTCTATGACACAAGTACTTTATTTAAGGCTCAGAGAGCCATGCATAACATACACAAAGGTACGGGTCACACGACCCAGCATTCAAGTCATACAGTCATACAAACCAGCAGCGGAAGTAATTTGTCTGAGTACAGACAACTAGAAAAATAAAAGAGGCTTGGAAAGCCTAGCTATACTACGTGGTCCTTCACAAGCTCAGGATCACCACCTGGGCCTTAGCCTACTCATTGATGTCAACGTCTACGTAGAACCCATCAGAAGGGGTTGCAGCGTCTTCTGTAAAAATGTTAATTATAGCAACATGAGTACAAAGGTACTCAGCAAGTCTTACATCAGATCCTACATACATGCATATTATCAAGAAGGGTTGGTGGAGTTGTTGCAGCAAGCCAGCTTTGACTCTTGGCTAGGCTAACCTACGAGACTCCAACTTGAAATGGTTTTGCGTACACGAGTCCACTACTCACCAATTCAATACACTACTGAGGATCCACCTCCGTCTTCCTACGGAAGAGCCATCCTCGGCACTCACACTTATCTTGAGGCTTTTAGTAGTTTCCATATACTTGTCTATGAACTGTATAGGCAACCAAGTAGTCCTTTACCGCGGACGCGGCTATTCGAATAGATCATGATAACCCTGCAGGGGTGTACTTCTTCATACACGCTCTCACCACTTACCGTCGTTTACACGACATGTACTCGGCAACCTTCAAGCGGAAGCCCAACGTGGGTGTCGGCCACGACCTACCTAATCACCTAAGCCTCCAGTCCAGGTTTATCGCCTATCCAGGTTCCATCCGTAGGGAGTCCGGCCGACGTTTCCCATACGGCCCCGAACGATGTGAACAGGGTTCCCGAGATACCTAACGGGTAGTCGGTACACCCGGCCACGTACCTACCGCATCACAGCCCACCCCTACGGTCAGCGCTATCCACGGCCTCCAGTAGGCTACAAACACCAGAAACTACTTGCAACTCCTGGACGGAGAACTAGGGTGAATAAGAAGCCGAGAGGGTCCATTGGTTTCGGGCCCAATGCATGGTAGTAGCTGATTCTTAAATCACACATACAGATCTCAGTGCTTAAGGTGGGCTTCAATGAAACAACCCACCATGTACTCCTACATGGCCTCTCATCGATACCTTTACCAAATCGTGTTCATCACACCACTCTCATTACCGACATAATCATTTCACTCTAGCCCATCACCCAGATGAACCAGACCTGACACAACTCTAAGCATAGCAGGCATAGCAAGGTAGGAACAACAAATTCATATGGCTCAATCAACTCCTACACATGCTAGTGGGTTTCATCTAGTTACTGTGGCAATGACAGGTCATGCAGAGGAAGTGGGTTCAACTACCGTAGCACACAGCAGTTTGAAACGCGTTGTCTTAATGCAGTAAAAGAGAGTAGGAGCGAGAACATGGGATTGTATCGATATGATCAAATGGTTGGTTGCTTGCCTGATTGTTCGATGCACTGATACGGTTCTTCGTTAGGGTAATCACGGTACTCCTCGGAGGCAGAACCTGCCGCAAAGAACACCGATACACAACCATCACCAAACAATGTGCAACAATATGATGCATGCATGAAACATAGCAATATGAGTGTGTTGGGCTAATGCAACTAAGACCAGAAGGGTTTGAACCAATTTGAATCAAAGATTCAAATTTCAAACTCAAACATGGCCTTTTAAAGTGTTTTTCCTTGTTCTGTATTAAACATCAGGTTAACTTGTTTAATCATGCATGAAAATAGTACAGATGGATAGATTGGAATTTTCTGATCATTTTTCATATATAATTTGTCTGATTTGGAGTTATAGAATAAAAGTTATGAATTTTTAAAGTTTAAACTATATTCTGGAATTTCCTATATTAGATTAATTCCAGAAAATCAATTATTGCGTCAGCCTGACGTCAGTGTGACGTCAGCAGGTCAACGGGACACGTCCGGGTCAAACCTGACAGTGGGTCCCGCGTGTCAGTGTGATTAGATTAATTAAAGTTTAATTAAAACTAAACTTGTTTAATTAACAGGGCTGGGCCCCACCTGTCATTGACTCAGGGGAGTCAACCAGGGCCCACCCGTGGTCAAACCCGGGTCGGCTGCACCGGCGTTTAGCCGCCGGCGAGCCCGACGCGGCGGCGGAAGTGGTTTTGGCTGTTTCGGCCGCCAAATGGATCGCGGAGACCACCGGAGTGGAGCTGAGGACGAGCCGCAGCTCTTGGTGGAGTCCGTTGGGGTCGGGGTGGCCGGAGTTGGCGCCGGCGACGACTTTGGCGGCCACCGGGGTTCGGCCGAAGACGAACTTGACGCTAGAGGGGTCGGTGAGGCGTGGGGAGTAGCTAGCTAGGTGCTACGTGACACGGTGAGTATGATGGACACCGTGGAGTGGCCGGAGGGTGACCGGGAGCACGTCGGCGACGAGCTCCACGGCGGTGGGTGCGGTTGAGCTCCGGGAGGTCGCTACATGGCTCGGGAGCAAGAAAAGAAAGGGGGGGAAGATGGCCAAGCTCACAGTGAGTGCGACGAAGCCCTTGGTGCGGCCGGGGATGGACCGGAGCGACGACGGCGTTGAAGGGGATCTCCGGCGACGGCGGTTCAGGCGAGGTCGTTGCGGTGGACTCGGGCGTTGCGAGCGCTCGGGGCTCGGCTTGCTCGATGGAGTGGACAGCGGCGGAGCTCCTGGACACGATGAG
>NC_057803.1:385138670-385148765 GCF_018294505.1 Triticum aestivum | reverse complement strand
GAAGGCACGGCGGTGGTGGCGTCGGTCATGGCGGGGGAGCGCGAGGGGGAGGAGATGGAGAGGAGAGGGGGTGTCTGGGGGGTTCGGGAGAGCGAGGGAGGCCGATCCACGACGTCACCGGGCGAGGGGAGCGGCGAGGCGGCGAGCAGGTGCGTGGTGCGCGCTGCGGTCGCCGTCGGGCACCTGCCTGCCTGCCTGGCCGGCAAGCAGCTCGCTGGAGCGGCGCTGGGCTGGGCCGGCAGGTGGGCCGGGAGCAGGCGTCAGGTAAGTTTTTCCATTTCTTTCTGTTTTCTGTTTTTTTAATACTTCGGCAACTTTGTTGAATTAAATAAAATACTTAGGCAACTCCTAAAATAACCAAACTACTCCTGGTCCATAGTTGGATTATTTCCAACATGAAACATTTTAGTTTGGAGATACTTGAGCATTTAAATATTTTATATAATTTTAAATGCCCAAATTCAAATATTTATGATTTAATTCAAAAACCCTAAGATGGCCTAGGAAAATGTGCATCACTTTTGGCAGAGGTTCTGAACCAAGACAAAAATGATGGGCATTTTAGAAGGGCATTTCAGGTTCATTGAAAAAGTTTTTTAGTAAACCCTAATTGGTTTCAGAGGGGACTGGGGGTTCTGTCATCCCCATTTCAGGTTTCTGATGAAAGAGTAAACATGATGCAACACTCTAATGCATGGCTAACTAGGGTGTGACAACTCACCACCACTCAAAAGAATCTCGTCCCGAGATTTGGGTTCTTCCGGAAAGAAGGCGGGGTACTCGAGTCGAAGACGATCCTCCCTTTCCCAAGTTGCTTCATCCTCAGAATGGTGCGACCATTGTACTTTGAGAAACTTGATATTATGATGTCGAGTGGTACGCTCGGCCTGATCGAGGATACGGATGGGGTACTCTCGATATGTAAGATTATCTTGGAGATCAAGCGTTTCGTAGTCCACTCCACGGATAGGATCCGAGAAGCAACGCCTGAGTTGAGAAACGTGGAAGACATCATGGACTCTGGAGAGGTGCGGAGGTAGTTCCAACTGGTAGGCAACTTCTCCTCGTTTAGCGAGAATGCGAAAAGGTCCAATGTAACGAGGATCCAATTTGCCTTTGATACCGAAACGATGGGTTCCCTTCAGAGGGGTAACCCGAAGGTAAGCCTTCTCGTCAACCTCGAAAGTCATAGCCTTATGTTTTCGGTCATATTGACTCTTTTGACGAGATTGGGCTGTTTTCAACTTTTCACGAACGATGCGAACTTGTTCTTCTGCTTCCTGAATCATATCCGGGCCAAAGAATTGTCTTTCCCTGGTCTCTGACCAGTTAAGGGGTGTTCGACACCGTCGTCCATAGAGGACTTCAAAAGGGGCTTTACCCAAGCTAGATTGATAGCTGTTGTTGTAAGCGAATTCGGCAAATGGAAGGCACTTCTCCCAATCCATTCCGAATGAGATAACAGAGGCTCGAAGCATGTCTTCTAGGATCTGGTTGACGCGTTCCACTTGACCACTCGATTGAGGGTGAAAAGCGGTGCTAAAGGAAAGGCGGGTTCCCATAGCGTTTTGGAAACTTTCCCAAAATCGAGAGGTGAAAAGACTTCCTCTATCCGAGTTAATTTCCAAGGGAACACCATGGAGAGACACTATTCGGGAGATGTATAAGTCTGCCAGCTGACTAGCGGTTATACTCTCGCGAACAGGTAAGAAATGGGCCACTTTGGAAAGACGATCAACAACGACGAAGATAGCATTATTCCCTCTTTTGGTCCTGGGAAAACCGGTAATGAAGTCCATACCAATTTTATCCCATTTCCATTCAGGAATAGCTAAGGGTTGAAGGGTGCCAGCAGGCCGTTGATGCTCTGCTTTTACACGACGGCAGACGTCGCAGCTAGCAATATACTGAGCAATTTCTCTCTTCATCCTAGTCCACCAGAACCTCTGGCGTAGGTCCTGATACATCTTAGTACTACTGGGATGAATGGTGAGAGGAGATTCATGAGCCTCCTTAAGGATCAATTGCCTCAGGTTTCGCACTTTGGGAACCACTAGTCGATTCCCGAAGTATACGACCCCTTGATCATTAATGGAGAAACAATTCGCAACTCCTTTCTTGATGTTTCTCTTGATGCGGGAAATTCCCGGATCTACCTTCTGTGCTTTGATGATCTGGTCCGTAAGGGTAGGTTTCGCCACCAAGGTGGAAAGAAAACCTTGAGGAACAATGTGAAGGTTAAGCTTCCGAAATTCCTCATGGAGAAGCGGTTGACTTTGTTGTAGAATTAGGTTGTTACAATAAGATTTACGACTTAGCGCATCAGCCATGACGTTGGCTTTCCCTGGGGTGTAAGTTATTCCTAAGTAGAAATCTGTGATCAACTCAACCCAACGTCCTTGCCTGAGATTCAAATCCGGTTGGGTGAAAATGTACTTCAGACTTTGGTGATCAGTGAATATTTCGCAACGGTTACCGAGGAGGTAATGTCGCCAGGTCTTAAGTGCATAGACTACGGCTGCAAGCTCTAGATCATGAGTAGGATAATTCTCCTCATGTGGGTGCAATTGCCGTGAAGCGTAAGCAATTATGTGTCGATCTTGCATGAGAATGCAACCTAGTACTTGTCGCGAGGCGTCGCAGTAGATAACAAAGTCCTTGGAGAAGTCTGGCGGTACTAGTACGGGAGCAGAAGTCAGGCGTCTTTTCAGTTCCTGAAAGCTGTGCTCACATTGTGGAGTCCATTCGAACTTCTTATCTTTCTTGAGGAGTTCGGTTAGAGGTTTAGCAACTTTGGAGAAATTTTCGACAAAGCGACGGCAATAGCTCGCTAAGCCCAGAAAACTCCGAACTTGCTTGACCGATTCAGGTGGAGTCCAATTAAGGACGGCTTGAACTCGCTCAGGGTTAACAGCAATACCTTTACCAGATATTCCATGACCCAGATAGGTCACTTCCGACAACCAGAATTCACATTTAGAAAATTTGGCATAAAAGCGATGCTCTCGAAGTTTCTTCAACACCAGCCTTAGATGTTCGGCATGTTCTTCCTCGTTCTTGGAGTAGATGAGTATATCATCGAGATAAACCACGACGAATTTATCCAAATACTCCATGAAGATTGAGTTCATCAATCGAGAAAAGGTGGCTGGAGCGTTGGTTAAACCGAAGGACATGACGGTGTACTCGTATTGGCCATAACTAGTAACAAAGGACGTTTTAGGAATGTCCCCGTTTCTGATTTGATTTGATGGTAGCTCAACCTCAAATCCATCTTGGAGAAGACTGAGGATCCAGCGAGCTGATCATACAGGTCGTTGATCCTGGGGAGCGGATATTTGTTCTTGATTGTGACCAAATTGACAGGTCGATAATCTACAACCATCCGGTCCGTACCATCCTTCTTCTTGACGAATAGGACGGGGCAAGCCCACGGAGATGAACTAGGTCGGATGAAACCCTTTTTCAAGGACTCATCGAGTTGTTTCTTAAGCTCGGCTAGTTCTAGTGGTGCCATCTTATAGGGTCTTCTAGCAATCGGAACGGTTCCTGGAATGAGGTCTATTACGAACTCAACATCCCTGTCAGGTGGAACACCTGGCAATTCCTCTGGGAAGACATCCGGGAAGTCACGGACTACCGGAACATCCTCAAGGTCTGGCAAAGGGCTGGCGTTAAGAGAATATAATTGTCGCTTGGCTAATCGGGTCAAGACATTGACTATCTTCCCCGAAGGATGAGTGAGTTGAACAGTCCTAGAGAAGCAATCAATTTTGGCATGATGAGCTGACATCCAGTCCATACCCAAAATGATATTAATATCTGAAAATTTGAGAGCTATCAAAGATGCAAGGAAAACAAGTCTGTCGACTTGGATTTCATTTCCATAACTTACCCTGGAGGTCTGCCATCTAGAACCGGGAGTAGAAATTTCCATAGTGGATGGCATGTCACAGAATGCTGTGTTATGCAAACGAGCATAGTTCTCGGATATAAATGAATGAGAGGCTCCTGTATCGAAAAGAACAGATGTCGGGTGGCAATTAACAAGGAGCGTACCGAGAACGATGTTGGGATCCTCTTGAGCTTCTTCGGCAGAGATACAGTTGACATGGCCACGTGTAGCGGTGGCCGGCTTGGCGTGGAACACTTTCCCTGTCGGCTTGCCACGGCCAACAGCTTTAGCAGATTGGTTGGGGTTGGTCTGGGGACACTCACGCATATAGTGGCCAGATTCCCCACACTTGAAACAAGTCACGGAACTGGTACGTGGAGGAGCATTGTTGGTTGGACCACCATAGGGCTTGGCTGGTGCAGACTGTTGTATGGGGCGAGGCGCCTGGAAGGATGGCCTCGGTGTGAACCTGGGTGGCAGGGCGGTGTTGGGCACCCACACGCGGCGCTTCTAAGGACCGGCACCGGATGAGGAACCCATGTCACAGCCATGCTTGCATGTTGCATCATAATCAGTCTGACCAGTCTCAGCACTGATGGCCTTGTTAACAAGTTTCTGAAAAGATGTGCACTCATGCAGACGGAGGTCGCGGCGAAGCTCAGGACTAAGCCCCTTACGGAACCTTGCTTGCTTCTTGGCATCGGTAGAAACTTCCTCAGTTGCATATCGTGCGAGGTTACCGAACTCCCTGCTGTAAGCATCCACAGAGAGTCGGCCCTGAGTGAAACTGCAAAATTCCTCACGTTTACGGTCCATGAGACCCTCCGGAATGTGATGTTCACGGAAAGCCTTGCTGAATTCAGCCCAAGTAGTGACATGGCCCGCTGGGCGCATACTCCACAATTCTCCCACCATAGACTGGCGGGGCCTTCAAGATGATATGCAGCAAAGGTGACCTTGTCAGCCTCAGCTACTAGCACGGAACGCAGCTTGTGAGAGATACTGCGAAGCCAGTCATCAGCGTCGAGAGGCTCGACGGAGTGGTGGAACGTGGGTGGATGTAACTTGATAAAATCACTGAGTGACACCACGTTAGTCCTCTGATGGTGTGCTGTGTTCTGTTCAATACGCTCCAACAAATGGTTGGTCTCCCGCTTGTTTCTTTCGGCTTCCATCATAACCTCGGCTAGGGAAGGAGGATGAGGCAGATTTGCATTCCTGACTTCACTGCCTTCGGCCTGCTCTTGAGGAGCAGGGTTAGTGCGCGTGTTGACCATCCTAGGTAAACAAGACAATGATTTAGTCAGAATGATAAAATTCCGACATAGGATACAGAATGTAAGGAATAACTCGGAATGCAAGATGATCATCTGTATGACATGGTAGATACAGAAACTGCTTCTTTATTCCATCGTCATACACACCATACAGGGTTTAGTACAAGACCAAACAAGGTACTATTACGGTGAAAAGAGGATTACATCTCATCGGAGGCATTCCCAGCTCCTATACATTATCTTTCTACACCTCCGGAAGGCGATACAGCTAGGTCATATCCCACGAGTCACGCAGGACGATAGGCGACACAGCTAACACGAACTAGTGATACTACCACTAACTCAGACCGATCCGTAGTAGTCCTCGTAGAAGTCACCTCCATAGCCTGGAAGCTCAACATGATCATCCGGAAACAGACGATCTCGCGGAGCTTGTGGACCATAGGGGCTAGGATGAGGTCTTGGACCAACAGACGGTGGCCTGCGGGGACCGCGAGGTGGGGTGATGCCTCCTACATCATGCCAACCCATCACGTCTGGCAGAGCAGATCTCACAGGATAGAGATCGCGCATATCCGAATATCCAGCTTGCACCGCCGGTGCAAACCGAGTCAATGTGGCCCAATGGTCAGCACGGGTATTGAAGAGCTCTAACCTCAAGGCCCGATTTTCACGGTCCTTATCCTCGAGCATCTCAGCAGTGGTGCGAGTCCGTGAATCCTCCTGAGTGGGGTCAGCATAGATAGCCTGGAGATACCCTTGTGCTCCCGGAAGTGATCCTGGCATATACCGGAAATCAGAGTCCCGAAATAGACCAGACCTGACTCGCATGATGGTCATCATAGAGTAGGCGGTGTCCTGCACAGCCATCTCAATAGTAACCCCGAGTCCATAGGAGCAATGAAGGGGCTCGGTGGACCCAGGATAAGATGGAAATATCCTGACAGTGCAGAGATACTGGCTTTGATTAAAGTCTCGGAATTGCTCTTCGACCGTGTACTCAGGATACGAACGGTATCCAGCCTCAGTCATTACCCTGACCAACATGGCAGTATGGCCGGGTACATCTAGGCATCGAGTCAGGCGAACCACTTGATTGAGGTCGCGAGTGGACATCTGAAAACACAATCATAATGCAAAGGCATTAGAATTTCTAGCAAAATTTCGGCAGCATAACAGCTGTAAATGCTCAAGAAGGATTTTGAGACATTTGACAAAGGATTTCGTACACACTCAACATCATCATATCAAAGTTCTGAGTCCATTCTAACAACATAATGTGGTAGTAGAACTGAACTAGGCTTGTATCCATCAAACCTATAAGGTACTACTGATTAGTAACACGTGAACCTGATAGAGAGAAAAGATCCTAATTCCTTAACCCCCGGTGGAAGAATAGACTGACTCAGATCAGAATGTCATAAGATAAAGAAATAAAAAGAGCCTTACGTTCCAACCCACAAACAATTCCCCTACATATAACTAAAGAATTTCTAGACTCAACATCGACCAGTTTGGCTTGGAGAACCTACATGCAGTCCGGCTCTGATGCCAACGCTGTCAGGACCCCGACTCGATGACACATCGATCTAGCCTGTAACACCTCATATCACTTTGCGGCCTCACGCACGGTATCCCCACGGGTGTTGCCTTACCTTTGCCCGGGACCGTTTGCGCCTTTTGGCTCACGTATATGATAGTGTCGCTAGCATCCATATGTTAAGGAGCCCGGGCTGACATGACTAGTTGTAAACCCAAAGTGGCACAGACTTACAGGGACAGGCATCCATGACCCAGCAACGAACGTGTCGGTCATGAGCAAGTGGGTCCGGGCTGTAGCACTGGGCTAGCAGGACTCCGGTAAACCGGGCTGTAGCGGGCTAACAGGACTCCGGTACTCAATGCGTGACATTTCCCCGAAGGGACAGACGCAGGAACGAAGAAGGACACATGCCGGCCAGCCTAAGTGTTCCCGAGCAGTAGCAAGCTACCATGGCTCAGTGGTAACACTAGGAGACATTTCCCGGTAAGAGAGGCTACTAAGGATAAACAACTAGATAGTCAGATCCCACACATACCAAGCATTTCAAACATACACACAATATGCTCGATATGTGCAAATACAACAAGGTATCACAACATGACTCTATGACACAAGTACTTTATTTAAGGCTCAGAGAGCCATACATAACATACACAAAGGTACGGGTCACACGACCCAGCATTCAAGTCATACAGTCATACAAACCAGCAGCGGGAGTAATTTGTCTGAGTACAGACAACTAGAAAAATAAAAGAGGCTTGGAAAGCCTAGCTATACTACGTGGTCCTTCACAAGCTCAGGATCACCACCTGGGCCTTAGCCTACTCATTGATGTCAACGTCTACGTAGAACCCATCAGAAGGGGTTGCAGCGTCTTCTGTAAAAATGTAAATTATAGAAACATGAGTACAAAGGTACTCAGCAACTCTTACATCAGATCCTACATACATGCATATTATCAAGAAGGGTTGGTGGAGTTGTTGCAGCAAGCCGGCTTTAACTCTTGGCTAGGCTAACCTACGAGACTCCAACTTGAAATGGTTTTGCGTACACGAGTCCACTACTCACCAATTCAATACACTACCGAGGATCCACCTCCGTCTTCCTACGGAAGAGCCATCCTCGGCACTCACACTTATCTTGAGGCTTTTAGTAGTTTCCATATACTTGTCTATGAACTGTATAGGCAACCAAGTAGTCCTTTACCGTGGACGCGGCTATTCGAATAGATCATGATAACCCTGCAGGGGTGTACTTCTTCATACACGCTCTCACCACTTACCGTCGTTTACACGACATGTACTCGGCAACCTTCAAGCGGAAGCCCAACGTGGGTGTCGGCCACGACCTACCTAATCACCTAAGCCTCCAGTCCAGGTTTATCACCTATCCAGGTTCCATCCGTAGGGAGTCCGGCCGAGGTTTCCCATACGGCCCCAAACGATGTGAACAGGGTTCCCGAGATACCTAACGGGTAGTCGGTACACCCGGCCACGTACCTACCGCATCACAGCCCACCCCTACGGTCAGCGCTGTCCACGGCCTCCAGTAGGCTACAAACACCAGAAACTACTTGCAACTCCTGGACGGAGAACTAGGGTGAATAAGAAGCCGAGAGGGTCCATTGGTTTCGGGCCCAATGCATGGTAGTAGCTGATTCTTAAATCACACATACAGATCTCAGTGCTTAAGGTCGGCTTCAATGAAACAACCCACCATGTACTCCTACATGGCCTCTCATCGATACCTTTACCAAATCGTGTTCACCACACCACTCTCATTACCGACATAATCATTTCACTCTAGCCCATCACCCAGATGAACCAGACCTGACACGACTCTAAGCATAGCAGACATAGCAAGGTAGGAACAACACATACATATGGCTCAATCAACTCCTACACATGCTAGTGGGTTTCATCTAGTTACTGTGGCAATGACAGGTCATGCAGAGGAAGTGGGTTCAACTACCGTAGCACACAGCAGTTTGAAACGCGTTGTCTTAATGCAGTAAAAGAGAGCAGGAGCGAGAACATGGGATTGTATCGATATGATCAAATGGTTGGTTGCTTGCCTGATGGTTCGATGCACTGATACGGTTCTTCGTTAGGGTAATCACGGTACTCCTCGGAGGCAGAACCTGTCGCAAAGAACACCGATACACAACCATCACCAAACAATGTGCAACAATATGATGCATGCATGAAACATAGCAATATGAGTGTGTTGGGCTAATGCAACTAAGACCAGAAGGGTTTGAACCAATTTGAATCAAAGATTCAAATTTCAAACTCAAACATGGCCTTTTAAAGTGTTTTTCCTTGTTCTGTATTAAACATCAGGTTAACTTGTTTAATCATGCATGAAAATAGTACAGATGGATAGATTGGATTTTTCTGATCATTTTTCATATATAATTTGTCTGATTTGGAGTTACAGAATAAAAGTTATGAATTTTTAAAGTTTAAACTATATTCTGGAATTTCCTATATTAGATTAATTCCAGAAAATCAATTATTGCGTCAGCCTGACGTCAGTGTGACGTCAGCAGGTCAACGGGACACGTCTGGGTCAAACCTGGCAGTGGGTCCCGCGTGTCAGTGTGATTAGATTAATTAAAGTTTAATTAAAACTAAACCTGTTTAATTAACAGGGCTGGGCCCCACCTGTCATTGACTCAGGGGAGTCAACCAGGGACCACCCGTGGTCAAACCCGGGTCGGCTGCACCGGCGTTTAGCCGCCGGCGAGCCCGACGCGGCGGCAGAAGTGGTTTTGGCTGTTTCGGCCGCCAAATGGATCGCAGAGACCACCGGAGTGGAGCTGAGGACGAGCCGCGGCTCTTGGTGGAGTCCGTTGGGGTCGGGGTGGCCGGAGTTGGCGCCGGCGATGACTTTGGCGGCCACCGGGGTTCGGCCGAAGACGAACTTGACGCTAGAGGGGTCGGTGAGGCGCGGGGAGTAGCTAGCTAGGTGCTACGTGACACGGTGAGTATGATGGACACCGTGGAGTGGCCGGAGGGTGACCGGGAGCACGTCGGCGACGAGCTCCACGGCGGTGGGTGCGGTTGAGCTCCGGGAGGTCGCTACATGGCTCGGGAGCAAGAAAAGAAAGGGGGGGAAGATGGCCAAGCTCACAGTGAGTGCGACGAAGCCCTTGGTGCGGCCGGGGATGGACCGGAGCGACGACGGCGTTGAAGGGGACCTCCGGCGACGGCGGTTCAGGCGAGGTCGTTGCGGTGGACTCGGGCGTTGCGAGCGCTCGGGGCTCGGCTTGCTCGATGGAGTGGACAGCGGCGGAGCTCCTGGACACGATGAGAGGACGCATGGGCGGCGGGGAGCACGGCTACGACGAAGGCACGGCGGTGGTGGCGTCGGTCATG
>NC_057803.1:384990583-385138626 GCF_018294505.1 Triticum aestivum | reverse complement strand
GGGGAGCGCGAGGGGGAGGAGCTGGAGAGGAGAGGGGGTGTCTGGGGGGTTCGGGGGAGCGAGGGAGGCCGATCCACGACGTCACCGGGCGAGGGGAGCGGCGAGGCGGCGAGCAGGTGCGTGGCGCGCGCTGCGGTCGCCGTCGGGCACCTGCCTGCCTGCCTGGCCGGCAAGCAGCTCGCTGGAGCGGCGCTGGGCTGGGCCGGCAGGTGGGCCGGGAGCAGGCGTCAGGTAAGTTTTTCCATTTCTTTCTGTTTTCTGTTTTTTTAATACTTCTGCAACTTTGTTGAATTAAATAAAATACTTAGGCAACTCCTAAAATCACCAAACTACTCCTGGTCCATAGTTGGATTATTTCCAACATGAAACATTTTAGTTTGGAGATACTTGAGCATTTAAATATTTTATATAATTTTAAATGCCCAAATTCAAATATTTATGATTTAATTCAAAAATCCTAAGATGGCCTAGGAAAATGTGCATCACTTTTGGCAGAGGTTCTGAACCAAGACAAAAATGATGGGCATTTTAGAAGGGCATTTCAGGTTCATTGAAAAAGTTTTTTAGTAAACCCTAATTGGTTTCAGAGGGGACTGGGGGTTCTGTCATCCCCATTTCAGGTTTCTGATGAAAGAGTAAACATGATGCAACACTCTAATGCATGGCTAACTAGGGTGTGACAAATATGGCGTCCATGGAGCGGGTCCGGTGCAGTGGACGAAGGCTTCGGCGGGCGCGTTGTACAGTGCTTTCGGTGAGGCGGATCTGTTATGGCGGACGAGGGCTTGTATGAAGGGCTAGCGAAGGGGTGGACGAGGGAGTCAGTGAAGGACCTACGCTATGGTGGATGATGGCACTGGTTAAGCAGATCCAGTGAAGTGGACCATGATGGCGGTCAAGGAGATCTGGAGCGGTGGACAAGCCAGTCGCTGAAACGGCTTCAGTGAAGTGGTGAGTTGGCAGTTGGGGGTTCCAAGGTGCGGAAGGTAGATCCGGCGGGGTGTGAGGTCCACCACTGCAGTGGAGGACTAGATTCGGCGGCTTGTCGTGGTTGGGGGGTCGGGGAGGGGAAGGGGAGGGGCTCTGGGGAAGAATGTTGGGGAAAAAGAGGGGAAAACAATGCAGTTAGCAAAGCAGCCCTTTTCCATTCATGTGGCAGGGGTAAAACAAGAATATCGCAGGGCTAAACTTTCGGGCGCGTGATATTTCGATGTGAGCGGGAAGTTTGAAAGCTTTTGGCGCCTAAAATTATAAGTATTCTGCTCTCGTACGGCCGACTATGATATCTTGGCCGACAATTTGTTTGTTTTGCATGCAAAAAAATGTGCAAGTTTTGAAAATCAGTGTCTCCAACTCGAAACTTAGATTGTCCATTCAATTCAAATATGGATCATTGAGCTACTACAAGCAAATACCATCATACGGTCCAATTCAATTGAAATTCCATATGTGTTTATCCTAAATATGATGACAAAAGAAAAAATGTGTATGTTTATGAATAAAGTGGATGATTATAAACTTTGAACATGCCCGTATGTGTATATCTCTAGGTTTGATATATGAATTTGAAATCACGAAATCCCGGCTTAAAAAATGTACCTCCGTTTAAACGAATTACAAAAGCAAATGATGGAGTCAAATTCCAAAATTCCAATCTTAGGTTTGTAATTCTTGTACATCAAGGTATATCACGCATGTTCAAAAGTATCGTTATCTCATAGTACAAACTGTGAAACAAATTGATCAACCATGAGTGCACAATATCTCAATTACGCTAAAGTCCCTCAAATATGGACACCTCACTCTTTATCTTAAGTCACCCCCACCACCACCACACACACACATAGAGAAGTAGTTCTCTCCCCAAACACCAACACAAGAGCACATTAACAACCCTCTCTCTTGTAAAGTCCGGACCCCAACATAGGTCTCTATCACTTTGTCTCTTGGGCATGCACACATCTCTTCCCTCACTCTCTAGGTCTCCCGCTATCTCTCTTACCCAAGCACACGCACTATGTAGAGTGTATATTTCCCATACACACAAAACGTCGCACCCAAACGTCTATCTCCCTAGTTATGTGGTTCTCGCGCACTCACCTCACACACCACCCCCACTGCAAACAAGAACACTTTGTCTCCTTGTGCACCACTCTCCTCTTTCTATCTCTCCCACATGCGGACCTGCCCTAGCTCCTTCCCTGTATACATATATGTCATGACTCTTTGCATAGCTCCCTAATGTATAATTGTTCTCGATTTCGCACATTGTTCTCTACACCATCTATTCTAGATCTCTCATGAAGTCCCTATCACACACACGATGACTCGCTTCCCTTGCGTCTCCGTTCATAGGCCAATTTCGGACAACATCAACATTGTCTCCCTATCTATACGCCATTTATGGACACAAACGACCCCTCTCGCCCCCTCTCTTCCTATGTCTCTCTCTCTCTCCGTCACTAGCTCTCTCTTTCTCTCGCTCTCACACCCCTCTCCCACACACACACTCGATGTCTCTTCCAAATAGTCTGCTCCCCCCGCCAGCACCTGTGCTATCTTGCTACTACACATGTCACACCATTCCCCCTTCCCTTATACTAGGTTTACATCATCAGTGGTCTCTCTACTCCACATACACTCTCTCCCTCTCACACACAAACGCGTGCACAAACACACACAGACACGCACAAACACCCATTTATCTAGATCCTCATCTCTCCTCATGTCTGCATGTGTATCTCACACACTCACTCTCTAATTATGTATACGTGTCTCCACGTTACACAATAGAAAGCCCCATGCACATGTCTCTCTCTATCCTCCACACACATAGACACAAAGAATCTCTTATCATTGCCTCAGTCTCTAACATATGACGCACGCACACTATCTCTCTCTCTCTCTCTCGCAAACATGCTCAACAAGGGTTTCCCCGTGAATAACTTACCGTCTAGTCATCAACAGTCGTGGCAGTACGGCGAACATGAGACGTGAAAAAGAATAAATCTACACGTACTTAGACCACCTAGTATGACTACTAGGACTAGAGCAAGCCAAAAAGCACGTCACCGTCACTCCCTCCTTGTCGGCGACGGGAAAATCTTTGTTTTACACAGTCGAGAAGTCATTGTGCTAAGGCCCCACATGCTGATGCATTGAATAGAATGTAGATGCTAGTTTACGGAAGCAAGTATCGATAATACGTTTGTATCTCCATACTTATATTTCTTCTCTTATAAAAACCGAGTTGGTGATGATGGTACGTGTGCCATCTTGCAATATAGACCATCCGATCTATATCTGATGGATGGAAATTAAACTAAAAGATACCCGCATTTGCAGACAAGGCCTTCCCTCGTTCATCCTTATCTCCAACAAACCTAATTGTTGAGCAATTAAGAAAGGAAGCCTCTGGAACAAACTGGTCTGGTGGCTGCTACCGGCGTCATCAATCCCCATGCCTCCGCTTAGTCCAACCACCAACCACCACCACACCCCACTCCTCTTCACCTTATCTCATATTTCTCGAGATATCATTAATTTTTACACATGGGATTACTCCCGCAATGGTCAATCACAACAAGTGTTTTATAAAAAAATGCATCTTGATGTTCCATCCAATGCACGGATCTTGCTAGTACTCCTACACAAGACTAAGTTGGTGATGCTGGTGTGTCTGCCATCCGTCGTTTTTGACCATTAGATCTACATCTAACGATTGTGAGGTAAGTTGTTTCCTTTTCTCACCAACATCCCACTTGTCTACCAATTTGCAGAAAGAACCCATAATTAGTATCTTAAAACCAACCACATCCCTTCCTGGCCTCACCAAAACAGCCCAAGGAATATATTCTAATTGAAACATAATATATCTCTAGTGACATGTATATCAAAATTAGAGTGTTTTGTACCAAGTTTGTGAATAAGTATTATTCTAATTATGATTCGTTGCAACGGACATGAACATTGCTAGTATTTCCAACCATGCATTTTTTCCTAGTATTCCATAGTTTCGAGTTTTCCATCAAGATATTAGTCACTCACGGTTGATATTTACTTTCAATCATTTACACATATGCACTATGTAACTAGCCTTGCTTATTGGCTTCCAAAGCTTAACTTTCACTCCTACTTACAATGTGTAGAGTATTTAACAAAAACCACCACTTTCAACCAGCCCTAGGAAGAATCTATTATACAAAAAATAGCAAAAACATACCCAAAATTTCTTAATCCACGCCAAAAACTACCTATTACTCCTACCGATTAGGTTTGTTTAAACCCATTTATGACAGGGTTGGCCCACACATCTGTGCTGATGAGGCAGCTTAAACCAACACATTTTGTTTGACCGTTGACATGAGGGACCTACATGTGACCTTCTATCATGTTATTCCCCCTCAAATCATTATTTTTCCTGAACATTACTTCAAACAGTACTGATGCGTGTTCGTCGGTGGCGCCGGTGATGAGCAAGTTGGCCGTCGCTCCGCCAGACGGGCCGGACGCCGCGCTGGCCTCCGCACGGGTTGGCAGGATGGCCGAGCATGACTCACGAGCGAGCAAGCCGCTGCGCTGGCCTTCGCTCGAGCCAGATGGCTGGCCTTAGTGCGGCACGCACGAGCAAGCCGCCGCGCTGCCGTGCCAATCTAGATAGCAAACCTTGCAAACAAGCAGCTGGACGGAGCTATCTTGGCTAGCTAGCGGCCGCGAGCGCCGGACGGAGCTGGCATGTGGGCTCCCGCAACATGGGCTCCGCACCGCCGGCAGTTTTGACCTCGCCTTCTGCCGGCAGCGGTAGCTGCGTCCCATGGCCGAGGATGACTAGGTGGATGGGCCATAGGTAGGAGGTCACTCAAGGATTTTTTTGGTAAGAGCATGTATAATGGTTGATAAGGTAGTCTTATCTTAAGTCTGTCACATATGCAAGTGGTAGTAGTTTATTGGCATTTTAGTGGTTTCTTGCATTATTAGAGCAAGTACAATAGAGCTGAGTCAGCGGGGTATAATAAATTAACTAGTATATTTCTGCTTAGTTGGAGGAAAGAGAAGAGGAGACAGAAGGTAAGAGGGCTCTTCGTGAAGAGCCAGCTCTAGCACGTGCTCCTAGGCACTTTGTGAGAATGAGAAGTGGGCCACATAATAAAAAAGTAGTACACTCTTTTGATCTATTATCGTACATGTTGGCTATAAGATGGGTTGTAGAGGACATGGCACTGGCTTATAGCCAGCAGCAGATGATAGTGGTTTCTTGTAAGGAACAATGTACGTACTACTAGCGCCAAAAGGCGATTCTAGGTTGCGTTGTACTGCAACGAGTACTACTAGTGGTCGCGGGAGTGTATACCTCGTTTTGTGGGTTCGATCCCAGCCGAACGCACGACGGCCTTTTATTTAAAATAGTACTACTACACTTCGCTGCGAGCCAATATTTTACACGGGTAGTTTGAGTTTTGAAGTCAAACGGACGTGCGGCCCCACAATCTGGGTGCACTGGACAGCCTAGCCACGTGAACAGGTTTTCCTTCCCAGCATCCCGTGGCTCGTGTGCTCGCCCTAACCGCACCTCGTTTGCAGCTTCCTCATCAGCTAGTAGCATATTTAAACTAGCGCCTCCCAATTAAGCCCGAGGAGCCAGAAAAGCCTGGCGGGGCATTGAGAACTGTGCAATATGGCTTTGTACGTAAAGTGCTCTACTCCCTCCGTCTAGGTGTGTAAGTCACCTTACGAAAACCAAATAATCCCAAAACACTTAGGCACCATACATTAACTCCCTTCTTGTTTTTTGTTTTGTGGAATATCAACCAATAAGATATGTGGGATGTGCATCCTTTCAATGACTTGAGACTACCAAACATAACATGCAGTGGTTAGTTCATTGCATGCAATGCTATTAATTAGCAAAAAGGCATTAAGTTTTCTCATTTTCCTCTCCGCCTTGGTCGTGATGCACAACGTAAGATGACTTACACACCTAGACGTAGGAAGTACTACTACTCTGTAGCTTGTGGCGTTGCACGCGTGGACTTCACTCCATTATCGGCTCTACTATAAAAGAAATTCCTCTTGACGTGTTTTTTTGAAACGGAGGCAAAAGCTTTGCTTCATCTCATTCATAAAGAAGGAACTACTAACAAAGTTCGACGAGATCCACTACACCTCCACAAATGGAAGCGAAAAGCCTAGTCTCGCTATATCAAATAACTCAAATGTTCTGCCCCCGCAGTAATCGTCGTTGATAAACAGGCTGCTAGTGTGTGCGTGTGAGGAGCGGCTGAAAAGAGCACCGAGAGTACCCACTAGGCCACTACGCAGGTGTACTTCCCCTGCGTTGATAGTACAGCGATGGTTCTAGAGAACAGTAGTACCCTCCACTTCCAACTGTAGCTCCTTGGCCCTGAGATTCAAGAATTCAAAAATGGTGCACTATACTATACTAGACTAGAAGTACAGTACATCGCACTACTAGTTGAGAAAAGTAGTACTAGTACTGCTACCGTACGAGTATGTACTCCTCCATCACATAATGTAAGACATTTTTTGACACTAGTTCGCGTGTACAAAAAATGGCAAAAACATACCCAAAATGTCTTAATCCACGCCAAAAACTACTACCTAGTGCCAAAAATTTCTTACTAGTGCTATTATTTACAGTATAATGCAATCCCATAACGTTCCATAATCCCTTTCTTTCAAAAAAAATCTCTTCTAGAGAGAAGATTGCTATCTCCACGCGAGCTTCTCATAGGCCAGCGCCACCGCATGCAGTCATGTGCGAGAGAGGGAGACATCCATGCAGCCTGCAAAGAGAGGAGAACGCGGGCGAACAGCCAATGGGCTGCATGGGGCATTTATAGCAGCTAGCTCCTCCCATCCATGCACCAGGGGTATTTCCGTCTAGAAAGCATGCAGCGAGCCCCTGCCTTGATATCCGGGTCTGCTCTTATGCGCAGAGTAAAAAGAATCGGAGGGAGTACTAGTAGTAAATAATAGCCTCACCCCTTCGCTGAGGAACGACATACAGTTGGAAGGGACAAGGCCATGCGGTTACTACACTCTAATCTCCTCCTCGCCAGTTCCCCTCCCCCCGAAGAGAAGGCAGTTCGTCGCTGCTCCCATGGATTCGCCATGTGGTTCTCCTCCTTGTCGGGGATGGGAGACCTTGGACGACGATCCTGTGGGAGAAATCGCACACCGCTCCGATGTCCTCACCACCGCAAGACACGGTGCTTCCTACACCAACTTTTTCAAGACGCTGCTTAAACAGGCCATGCTTGTTGGTCTTCCATGCGTCCTCGAGGAGAAGGTTCTTCTATGGGACAATCCTTCAAGCAGTCCACCGCTCCCCGGCCATGGTTGCACATTGACTCCGCTAGAGTTGCCGACGTTTAGAGGTAGTCGGATTTTGTCCGATGAGCAAGTTAATAATGGAGTTTGATCATGTAGTACTTAGTTATTCCATTTCCATCCCATAATTTCTCTACTGCCCACTGTCTTATATATAGGTCTGGGTCGGTGCCAACGAAGATTGGCTTGCATACCTCCGGCCGGATACCACCATCGTTTTGCACAACATCCACCGCAGTGCGGCCGTTCCAATAGACCCCTTCTCCACCATTGGGATCGGCCTTTCGGACTAGCTGGGCTTAAATACGTATGACGATGCCTACATGAGATTGAAGAAGATAGCAATTGCGGACCCGCCGACAAAGCGACGCGGCTACGACGATTACTATCTCATCGCGGTGTTCAACATAAGGATTGCCATCAATGCAAGAGGCAGTAACGGTAGAGGCTGACGCATGTTGGCGGCGGCAGATTTGTACCCCTACACGTTCGAAGACGCCGTGCGCCATCTAGGCCGCATCTTCGCGGTGACAAGCCAGGGGACTTGTTTCACCTGGTTGCCATCGTACGGTACGGGAGATTACAAACGGAATGCACAAACCATAATTTGCATCCCTAATGGTACTCCATTATTTTGCAGGGACCAGTCGTCCCCCGATCAAAATAAGATCGCCAATCCTGGATGTGCATTTGCATCCACGATCCAGTCTAACCTGGAACCTTGTAGCTGACTTTGGCATATTGGGATCAACTATCTTAGCAGTCGTTACCCATGGTACCACTGATGTGGAACATGGTCACACAATCTACCACGATCGGACCGTCACCATCTACCCAGGTATTCCATTTTTTAACCCTCTTGCCTTCTCTTTCATTGTTGTACTAGTAGTATACTTTGTAGTACTTGTAGGAGTACTTTTTTCCTTGGAGGACGCGTATAGCTAGCTAGGCCCTTGAAGACTTGAACCCACTAGCTGCCACCATTTTTGTTTTTCCATGTCTTACTATCTCATCGATGTAGCCAAGAGTGGCTATATATAATAAGCCGGTTATTTTACTTCCTCTATAGCGGAGTAGTACTATTTGCTGCACAGTATTACTGACCGCCATATTTGATCACAACATTATTATGCATGGACCTTGACTATGTACGTCACCATGTGTCCAGATCTGGGATGCCACGTGTACCAGATGCTACGTGGGCGCCGAGGAACACTCTTGGAGAGTACTCGCTTTTCATCGGGGATAGCTACCCTATTGTGAAGCGGATGCCACCTTCCGTGCACGAAGCGGAAGGCTTGCCGTTCATGAAGCATGGTTGTGTCTTCAGTGTGCACTGACGGATGAACGACATGCTGGGACACGCTATCCCTCAGGAGCAGGCATACGCTAATCATGGATCGCAGGAGGTGCAGGTCGCCACAGCGAGCAGCTGCCCCGCTCCCATAGTCTCCTACCCCTCGGGAGGAGGGCGCAGGGGTCTGCAGGAGAGGGGCCGAGATCCGACATCACCACTACGGCGTTCAGAGCAAGGTGTTCTCAGGAGGTAGGCCCTCTGCTGGGGAGGTGCCTCAGGGCCTGCCCCTGGCGGAGGACTCGTGGTCATCGGGGGAACCGCTGGCGACCGCTCTACCCCATCGGCGGCGTCCTGGTTTCCGGTCGTCGTTGATGGCACTAGAGTGTGGTGCAAGGCGGGGCCCTCCTTTGGTGATATGAAGCAAGGCCGGTACCTGTGAAGAAGGCCCAGTGCCTGTGAAGCTCACCGCCCCGTGACACTCTCACGTAATAATGAGTGGGGCTGTACACGCCCCGGAGTCTCAGGGGTGCCGGCCTCAGGCCCTGGGGCTCCCTCCCACGCCTAGTGGCAGCACTTAGCTCCGCGCTGGTGAGAAGAAGTCCAAGACTAGATTAGGTGTCGGACACGGCCTTTTGTCTGCTTTGGTTGCTTTGGTTGTCACTTTCCCCCGCTGGATTTAAGTTGGATCCGGATTTGAGATTTGCGTGTGTTCGGGGAAGGGGTGCTTAGTCTCGTTCGAGCAATTTCTCGCATTTTGATTACCACTTCGCCTCAGCTGCCTCCCCTCGTGAGCCCCTCGCGAGCCGGGTCAGGCCTAGCTTGTGCGCAGCCCAGACTATCGCCGCCGCGTCCTCTCAGGAGGGTTTTTTACTGCAGATCCTACGGATTCGATCAGGGAACGCTCGGGACACCACAGCCTCCCACAGGCTACCTCAGGGCCCGCACGGGACAAAGGTAAACTAGCCGACCAGCGCGTCGCTTAAGCCAACCACTTGGCGCGGGCGCATGGGCAATGTAACGTCTACTAATACGATGAACACAAGTTTTACATGAGGGGTTCCCCCTCCAAAATGCTCTCACAGCCATCAGGCCAAAACCTGAGTTCTATTCATGCAGGGTAAGGAAACATGAACGATGCATGATCAGTCGGATAAATCCCCCAATGCATCCTCAGGAGCACCACCCGAACCGTTGCTGGCGTCGCTGAACTCGCCATCGCTGTCTGCGTCGCCGCCAGCGGCGTCAGGGCCGTTCACCACACCGCCCTCGTCGGCAGCCACGATCACGCCGTCGTTGTCTGAAGCAAAGGCCCTGACAAGAGCATCCACATTGTCTTCCACCCAGTGCGCCAGGTCATCTCGGACGGCCTGGGGGACTGGGGTAATGGCGGCGTCGAAATCTATGTGGGGATCCATGTTCCGGAGATGGCTGAAGACGCTAGAAAAGGCGCGCCCGAGCAGGGCGCGGCTCCTCTCCTCCACCAACCTGTCGGCCCTGACCGACCGCGCCTCCAGCTGTGTCACCACGTCGGTGAAGAACTGAAGGTTGCCGGCATAGTTGACTGCGTGCGGCTCGCTAACAGCCGCCTCGCAGATGTTGCCCAAGGCTGTGTTGGCTCTCTCCCGGAGCGTGGTGAGCATGGGGCCGTTCTCATGCTCCAAGATCCGCCGCTGACGTATCCCGTCCGCATTCTGGCGCGTGACGACCTCAGCCTCCTCCACCCGCTGGCGAAGAAGGAGCACCTCGGCCTGGGAGGTGGTTGACTCCCCTTGCGCTACCTCAAGGGCGGCCCGAAAAGCATCGGCCCGCCGCGTCGCTTCCTCCAGCTTGGCCCTCAGGGCAGCAGTCCTACCTTCAGCCTCGGCCCGGATCAACCCCAGCCTCTCCTCGAACTCGTGCTCGAGGTTCAAGCGCGCCATCGCCACCCGACGTCCGACCTCCTCCAGGACACGGGCTTCCCGTGCAGCGACATCATCCTCCGCCTGCGTCACCAAGCGCTCCCTCGTCTCCAGACGCTCGTACTCGCAGGTACGTTCGGCAGCTTCCAGCGTCAGCGCCTCCTCACGCTTCTGGAGCTCTGCTAGGTCGCCAGAGGCCACCTTCATCGACGCGAGGGCTGCCTCACGCAGCTCCACTTGCTCCTCCAGTGAGTGGCACCAGGCCAGGAGCTCCCGAGCCCGCTCCTCCGCCGCCTCTCGTCGCCGGTCAGCTTCTCGGGCCTCCTCAGCGGCCCAAGATCGGGCCTCCCGAGAGGCCAAGCGACGCCTTGGCCTCTGCGTCGTCAAGATCGCGCTGACGGCGTGCAAGGGCGATGGCGCCCTCTAGCTCGCGCCTCTCTGCAGCCAGGCGCAGGCCCTCGGCCTCAAGGCGCGCGTCTTCATCAGCAAGCTCCTCACCAAGCAGGCTCACCGCATCAGCCGCCCTTCGAAGGAATCCTTGGCGAAGAGCGCGATGCTCCCGAGCGCGCTCGAGCACGTCTTCCACAGCATCATCTGCCCCAAGAAAGCGCCGGGGGCCACGAATCAGCACTCCCCCTCCGGGCAGGGGGATAGGGCTGGCACCCTCGCGACGGTCGGGCACGCCACGCCAGAAGCCCGGCCTGGAGCCAGCCCGTCCCCAGATGAAGAGCGCAGGGAGCGCCTCAGCCAATCGCAGTCCACGACCAGGCGAGAAGCCCATGGCAGGCTGGCGAGGTGCGCAGGGCCACGATGCGCCTCGAGACGGTTCGCCTCTCCGATCGCCCTCACCACAAGGGCTCTGCTGCTCGGAGCGCTGGAGGACGGTGGAGGAGCGAAGCCAAGGGGGACGGCACCTCAGCCGTCTCCGCGAGCTCGGCTGGAAGGGGCCTGCGGAGCAAGGATCAGTAAAAGCAACAGAAGGATCGGGAGGTGGGAAAGGAGAAGGCTTACTCATCAATGGAGAAGTACTTCCTACGCTTCAACAGGCGACAAGAGTAATTGTCGCCCAGGGCCTCCCTTCTCTTCCGGAGGGCCTCAAAGTCCACGCGGAAGCGGCCCAAGAGTTGAGCGCAGGGATCAACCTGCAACAAAGACGGAGCGTCAAGGCGATCCGTGTCAGGGGCGCCTGCCTGATGCACGCTGCCAATCGCCTCGCCAAGAGAAGCGGCTGGAGCCTCAGGGGCCTCAGTCGCAGGCGCTGAGGGCAGCTGCTTGCCACCCTCAGCCTCAGCGGCACGGGCCCCAAGAGTTGCTCCCTCATGAGCATCGCCCGGCACTGTCACCCTGTCGGGAGCCCCCTCGGCCTCTGGCGCCTCATGCCTCCCTGCTCTGCCACTTGAGGAAGAGTCGCCTTGGCCGACTGGAAGGGCAGTCACCATCACTGGGTTCTCGCGAGGCCCCTGGAGGCCGGCAGGGCGCGGCCCCCACTCATCAAAGATAGGCATCTGATTCACAAAATCGCCCCTGTTCTGGCAGAGGTACAGCAAGGCCCCTCCCTGCTGGATGCTGCCATGGTTGGGGTCCCCAGTCAGGATCAAGAGCGATGTCCTCAGCACTTCAGGCATCGGGTCCTCTTCCTGGAGCCTCATACGATCATCACGCCCGCTGAAGGCCCACATCCGGTGGGAGTGGCGTTGGAGAGGAGCAATGCGGGGTAGCAGGAACTCCTTCACCACCTTGGGCGCTGTCACGCCAAGCGACCTCAAGAACGTGAAGCGGTGCCAGACGAAGACGAGCTGGGGGCTCTCAAGCGTCTCTTGGCCCCAGCCCGAATTGGGAAAAGCAGGCGAAGTTGGCTCCAATAGCAGGGGGCTGGGCACCCCTGCATCCACATACAGCCACCGCTCGCAGAACCCAGCCGCTGGCAGAGGGAGCCTGAAGTCAATCCCTGAGGCCGCTGTCTCAGACGTGGCAACGAATCTCACGCACGCCCAGCATTGGGTAGGGTCGACAAGGCGCAGAGAGAAGAAGTGGCGTAGCAAGGCAACCGAAGGAAGGATGCCCATCATTGCCTCGCAAACAAAGGCGAAGACCGAAAGGAGGGTGATGGATTCAGGACCCAGATGCATCATGTGGATCTGATGGTGGGAAAGCACGACATTGAAGAAATCAGAAAAGGGGGGAACCAGACCCGCCCACAGGGCGTCGGCAAAATACGGGACCTCGGTGACTATCCTATCGATGGAGAAGTGGGACGCGGGCCAGGCCGTCGTCCTCCCGCATTCGTTGAAGATAGTGGCCAGAGCCGAGCTGACCTTGCCCAAGCCCTTGGCGGGGGCCGCCAACGGCGGTGACCAAGGCGGAGGCATGGGTTTCTTCCCTCTTCCCTTCTTCGTCAGAGCCATGGCGATTGGAAGGTGGGGAAGGTTCGAGATTGGGTTGAAAACAGAAGCTGGATTCGAGAGGAGGAAGGACAGAGGGCACTCGAGCAACAGAAAGGGGAGCGGTTGTGTACGACTATGAGTCCGCCTAGCATGGCGCAAAATAAGGGGGCGTGGGGGAACAGTGCCGCCCAGGCCCAATCAACCGCCACGCGGCGCCTGAGGCCGCAGGCTGTTAGGGCCCGTGGCGCTTCGCTCTTGCCCTTTCGCCTCCTTGCACGGCCAAGTCCGGGCGCGCCTTGGGCCCGGGGGCTACTGTCGGCTTTCTGGGAACAGGGGTCCCCAGACTTGCCTGCTTGCGGCGTGGCTCAAAAGGGGGCCCAGCGCGGCCCATCTTCATCAACACAGACCCAAGACCCTCGCGACGGGCCAAGCCTCGCGGGGCGGACGACACGGAGCTTCCTCAGGCACGGCCTCATCAGGCTGGCTCGCGAGGAGGCAGAGAGATCAAGGCGGGGTACCTCACGAGGTGCCCGTGACGCAAGCCATGACGACCAAAGGTGCCAGGCGGGCGCCAGCCGCGCAGTGTCCTTCTTTCCTCTTTGGTGCAAAGGGAGCAAGCGCAGGCGAGAGCATCAAGCAAAGGCACCCGTTTCAGTGCAACGAGACCAAGACCAGTCCAACGGCAGGGAGGAAGTCATTGTGGAGCCCAAGCCAGCGTCACCACCAGAGCCTTTGGCAGGCGAGGACCAACTTTAGTCAGGATAAGTGTACCAGATGTTCCCCTTCAAAATGGCCAATTGTTGGCGCCCTTCCCGCTCAATATTTGGGAAGAGGCCCAGGGACTTTGCCTATAAATAGGACTAGCCACCCACAGGGTAGAAGAGAGGAGATCGGATCGCAATCGAGAAGAGAGAGAGAGAAGGGTGACTGAACTCCTCCTAGCAGTTCGTCGCCCCAGCCAAGAACAGACCCTCGCGAGGTTGTTCTTCCTTGTATTGCTCATCCATCAGCCCAAGACGCAATCCACCACACCACACACTGGAGTAGGGTATTACACCACAACGGTGGCCCGAACCAGTATAAACCCTGTTTCTGTTGTGCTGTTCTTTCCATAGCTTAGATCTTAGCGAGGCGGAGGGGTGCAGGTAGGTAGAAGGCGAAATCTCCGCGCGCTCCCTAGTGTTCGAACCTCAAGGGTCTGCCGGAACCCGAAATCCGACACTTTGGATATATGTGACGTGGCGGCATCATACAGTAGCATCGTCCGCTATAGTTGTAGTGCACTCCTACTAGGACGACAACTCCTATAAAACCTTGCGCTTGGATCTTTGCCTCTTCGGAAGGTTCAATAGTTCGTACTCATGTGAACCTTGCACTTGGCTCTTCGCCTCTTCGGAAGGTCCAACAATGATGATACTACAGTACAATATGCTTCTAGAAATCTGACACCGATTGAACTGCTGCACATCCACCGCGACGGCAAGGGCGAGGGTGAGGGAGAGTGAGAGGGAGAGGGAAAGGGAGAGGGCGCTGTAGTCAAAATCCTCTCCTCGTCCTGCGAACCACCGCGCGCGTGGACGAGGGAGAGGCGTAGTAAGCAAGCTTCTCCTCGTTCGGCGAGTTGACGGGACACATCAAAGCAGTACTAGTACTAGTAGTAGTAGTCCATACTACGTCTTTCCGATTAATATGGCTTAATTTGAAATGAGAAAAATACACTGGCGGTCAACGTATGTAACAATACGCTCTTTACGGTCACTATATATAGTTTTGCGGCGATTATACGATTACTAGCTCATTGTAGAGCACCGTATTGCACCCTACTAACCGGCCACATAGTCGATGTGGAACTTTGTTGACTGGTTAAATTGTCAACTGGTTTCTGGGTCCCACCTGTCAGTTCGTAGAGCAAAGAAATCAGTTAAACAAAACTTTATGCAGGCGCGACACGAATCCAACCCTTGCGCGTGAACCGCCCTGGCTGTGTATGTGAGTGCATGCACATGTCCTCCCTCAGTCTTCCAACAAAGAGTGTACATTGTCTATAAAACAAAGCGTGTAGTACATGATGTACATCTACACTTCCAATGCATTTAGCCTTTAATCTAAATCGATATTGCTTGACTAATGCACCAACTTGTGCTCTAGGTATAGGCTACATGTCTATCCTTAATTACAACATGCAACGGCCTTCATTTAATCTTCTTATTTCAATGATCACATGCACACATAAGTCTGCTACTTTTGGGCGTTAATTATGCCCTGGTCAATGTGTAAATCTCTAAATGTAAGATACGTCTCCAACGTATCTATAATTTTTGATTGCTCCATGCTATATTGTCTACTGTTTTGGACTATATTGGGCTTTATTTTCCACTTTTATATTATTTTTGGGACTAACCTATTAACCGGAGGCCCAGCCCAGAATTGCTGTTTTTTGCCTATTTCAGTGTTTCGATATACAGAATATCAAACGGAGTCCAAACGGAATAAAATCTTCAGAAACGTGATTTTCTCACCGAACGTGATCCAGGAGACTTGGACCCTACTACAAGGGATCAAAGAGGCGGTCACGAGGGAGGGGGCGCCCCCCTAGGGCGCGCCCCCTGCCTCATGGGCCCCTCGGTGCTCCACCGACGTACTCCTTCCTCCTATATATACACACGTACCCCCAAACGACCAGAATAGGAGCCAAAAACCTAATTCCACCACCGCAACTTTCTGTATCCACGAGATCCCGTCTTGGGGCCTGTTCCGGAGCTCCGCCGTAAGAGGGCCGTCATCATGGAGGGCTCCTACTGGATTGATACCTTGGTTCTCAAAAACTGAGGGAAATACTTACGCTACTCTGCTGCATCATCCCTTCCTCTTCGGGGAAAACCAACGCAAGCTCAAGACGTAGCAAGAATGATTTATGGCGCCGTTGGCGGGGAGTCTACGCAAAAAGTCAACATACCAAGTACCCATCACAATCCCTATCTCTTGCATTACATTATTTGCCATTTGCCTCTCGTTTTCCTCTCCCCCCAATTCACCCTTGCCATTTTATTCGCCCTCTCTCTCTCTATCCTCCCTCTCTGTTTGCCTCTTTTATCTGCTTGCTTTTTGTTTGCTCATGTGTTAGATTGCTTGTTTGTCGCGATGGCTCAAGATACTACCAAATTGTGTGACTTCACCAATACCAATAATAATGATTTCATTAGCACTCCGATTGCTCCTCTTACCGATGTTGAATCTTGTGAAATTAATACTACTTTGTTGAATCTTGTTATGAAAGATCAATTCTCCGGCCTTCCGAGTGAAGATGCCGCTACTCATCTGAATAGCTTCGTTGATTTATGTGATATGCAAAAGAAAAAAGATGTCAATAATGATGTCGTTAAACTGAAGCTATTTCCTTTTTCGCTTAGAGATCGTGCTAAAGCTTGGTTTTCGTCTTTGCCTAAGAATAGTATTGATTCATGGAACAAGTGCAAAGATGCTTTTATCTCTAAGTATTTTCCTCCCGCTAAGATCATCTCTCTTAGAAATGATATTATGAACTTTAAACAACTTGATCATGAACATGTTGCACAATCTTGGGAGAGAATGAAATTAATGATACGTAATTGCCCTACTCATGCTTTGAATTTGTGGATGATTATACAAAAAATTTATGCCGGATTGAACTTTGCTTCTAGAAATATTTTATATTCGGCCGCGGGACGCACTTTTATGGAAATCACTTTAGGATATGCTACTAAACTCTTAGATAATATTATGGTTAATTATTCTCAATGGGATACAGAAAGAACTTCTAATAAAAAAGTGCATGCGATAGAAGAAATTAATGTGTTGAGTGGAAAGATGGATGAACTTATGAAATTATTTGCTTCTAAGAGTGTTTCTTATGATCCTAATGATATGCCTTTGTCTACTTTGATTGAGAATAACAATGAATCTATGGATGTGAATTTTGTTGGTAGGAATAATTTTGGTAACAACGCTTATAGAGGGAATTTTAATCCTAGGCCATATCCTAGTAATCCTTCTAATAATTATGGGAATTCCTACAACAACTCTTATGGAAATTACAATAAGATGCCCTCTGATTTTGAATCTAATATTAAATAATTTATTTCTTCGCAAAAGAATTTTAATGCTATGATTGAAGAAAAATTGCTTAAGATTGATGATTTGGCTAGGAACATTGATAGAATTTCTCTTGATGTTGATGCTTTGAAACTTAGATCTATTCCACCTAAGCATGATATTAATGAGTCCCTAAAATCCATGAGAATTCCAATTGATGTGTGTAAAGAAAGAACCGCTAGGATGCGTGCTTCCAAAGATGCCTTTATTAAAGCATGTTCTACTAATTCTTATGAAAATCAAGATGAAGATCTAAAAGTTATTGATGTGTCTCCTATTAAATATTTATTTTGCATTATGAATCTTGATGAAACTGAATATGATCTTCCTTTACCTAGAAGGCGTTCTAAAAATTCGGAGTATTTAGATCTTAATGATGAAATTGATGAAAGTGGGATTGAAAGAAATAAAAATCTAGATGTTGCTAAACCCACTATATTGGATTTCAAGGAATTTAATTATGAAAATTGCTCTTTGTTGATTGTATTTCCTTGTTTCAATCCGTGCTAAATTCTCCACATGCTTATAGTCGAAATAAAGCCTTTACCGAACATATTGTTGATGCCTTGATGCAATCTTATGAAGAAAAACTTGAGTTGAAAGTTTCTATCCCTAGAAAACTCTATGATGAGTGGGAACCAACTATTAAAATTAAAGATCATGAGTTTTATGCTTTGTGTGATATGGGTGCTAGTGTCTCTACTATTCCCAAGACTTTGTGTGATTTACTAGATTTCCGTAATTTTGATGATTGCTGTCTAAACTTGCATCTTGCGGATTCCACTATTAAGAAACCTATGGGAAGAATTAATGATGTTCTTATTGTTGCAGATAGGAATTATGTGCCCGTAGATTTCATTGTTCTTGATATAGATTGCAATCCTTCTTTCCCTATTATTCTTGGTAGACCTTTCCTTAGAACGGTTGGTGCGATTATTGATATGAAGGAAGGGAATATTAGATTTAAATTTCCATTAAAAAAGGGAATGGAACACTTTCCAAGAAATAAAATAAAATTACCATATGAAACTATCATGAGAGCCACTTATGGATTGCCTACCAAAGATGGCAATACCTAGATCTATTCTTGCTCGTTATGCCTAGCTAGGGGCGTTAAACGATAGCGCTTGTTGGGAGGCAACCCAATTTTATTTTTATTCCTTGCTATTTGCTCCTGTTTAGTAAGAAATAAATTATTTAGCCTCTGTTTAGGTTGTGTTTTTGTGTTTAATTAGTGTTTCTGCCAAGTAGAACCGTTGGGAAGACTTGGGGAAAGTCTTGTTGAACTTGCTGTAAAAAACAGAAACTTTAGCACTCACGAGAACTGCTTTCATTTTTATTTGAAGAGTGATATTTAGTTAATTATTTTGGAATATGATTACTAGATAAATTCCTCACGTCCAGCAATTTATTTTAGAATTTTTGGGGTTCCGGATCTTGCGCTAGGTACAGATTACTACAGACTGTTCTGTTTTTGACAGATTATGTTTTTCGTGTGTTGTTTGCTTATTTTGATGAATCTATGGCTAGTAAAATAGTTTATAATCCATATAGAAGTTGGAATACAGTAGGTTTAACACCAATATAAATAAATAATGAGTTAATTACAGTACCTTGAAGTGGTCTTTTGTTTTCTTTCGCTAACGGAGCTCACGGGTTTTCTTTCTTGAGTTTTGTGTTGTGAAGTTTTCAAGTTTTGGGTGAATTATTTTGATGGATCATGGAACAAGGAGTGGCAAGAGCCTAAGCTTGGGGATGCCCATGGCACCCCCAAGATAATCCAAGGACACCAAAAATTTAAAGCTTGGGGATGCCCCGGAAGGCATCCCCTCTTTTCGTCCACTTCCATCGGTAATTAATTTAAAGAAACTATTGATCTCTCATGCTCCACTTAAATTAATTTGAGATTCTATTAATAGCATGGTAATTTGCGGAATAATAATATGCTTGGTATTCAAGATTTGTGAAACTTTCCTTTGAGTGTGTTGAATACTAAGAAAAGATTGAAGCATGATAATTGTTTTGAGATATGGAGGTGATAATATTAAAGTCATGCTAGTTGAGTAGTTATGAATTTAAAGAATACTTGTGTTGAAGTTTGTGATTCCCATAGCATGCACGTATCGTGAACCGTTATGTGATGAAGTCAGAGCATGATTTATTTATTGACCGTCTTCCTTATGAGTGGCGGTCGGGGACGAGCGATGGTCTTTTCCTACCAATCTATCCCCCTAGGAGCATGCGCGTAGTACTTTGCTTTGATAACTTCTAGATTTTTGCAATAAGTATATGAGTTCTTTATGACTAATGTTGAGTCCATGGATTATACGCACTCTCACCCTTCCACCTTTGCTAGCCTCTCTAATACCGCGCACCTTTCACCGGTATCATACACGTACCATATACCTTCCTCAAAACAGCCACCATACCTACCTATTATGGCATTTCCATAGCCATTCCGAGATATATTTCCATGCAACTTTCCACCATCTAGTTCATCATGACACATCCATCATTGTCATATTGCTTAGCATGATCATGTAGTTGACATGGTATTTGTGGCAAAGCCACCGTTCATAATTCTTTCATACTTGTCACTCTTGATTCATTGCATATCCTGGTACACCGCCGGAGGCATTCATGTAGAGTCATACTTTGTTTTAGTATCGAGTTGTAATCATTGAGTTGTAAATAAATAGAAGTGTGATGATCATCATTGAATAGAGCATTGTCCCAATAAAAAAAGAGAGAGAAAGGCCAAAGAAAAAAAAAGAAGGCCCAAAAAAAAGGGGCAATGCTACTATCCTTTTTCCACACTTGTGCTTCAAAGTAGCACCATTATATAGCGAGTCTCATATATTGTGCTTCAAAGTAGCACCATGTTCTTCATATAGAGAGTCTCATATGTTGTCACTTCCATATACTAGTGGGAATTTTACGTTATAGAACTTGGCTTGTATATTCCAATGATGGGCTTCCTCAAATTGCCCTAAGTCTTCGTGAGCAAGCAAGTTGGATGCACACCCACTAGTTTCTTTTGTTGAGCTTTCATACATTTATAGCTCTAGTGCATTCGTTGCATGGCAATCCCTACTCACTCACATTGATATCTATTGATGGGCATCTCCATAGCCCGTTGATACGCCTAGTTGATGTGAGACTATCTTCTCCCTTTTTGTCTTCTCCACAACCACCATTCTATTCCACCTATAGTGCTACATCCATGGCTCACGCTCATGTATTGCGTGAAGATTGAAAAAGTTTTGAAAAAGTTAGAGTATGAAACAATTGCTTGGCTTGTCATCGGGGTTGTGCATGATTTAAATACTTTGTGTGGGGAAGATGGAGCATAGCCAGACTATATGATTTTGTAGGGATAACTCTCTTTAGCCATGTTATTTTGAGAAGACATAATTGCTTTGTTAGTATGCTTGAAGTATTATTATTTTCTATGTCAATATAAACTTTTATCTTGAATCTTTCTAATCTGAATATTCATACCACAATTAAGAAGATTTGCATTGAAATTATGCCAAGTAGCACTCCGCATCAAAAATTCTCTTTTTATCAATTACCTACTCGAGGATGAGCAGGAATTAAGCTTGGGGATGGCTGATACGTCTCCAACGTATCTATAATTTTTGATTGCTCCATGCTATATTATCTACTGTTTTCGACTATATTGGGCTTTATTTTCCACTTTTATATTATTTTTGGGACTAACCTATTAACCGGAGGCCCAGCCCAGAATTGTTGTTTTTTGCCTATTTCAGTCTTTCGGTTAAACAGAATATCAAACGGAGTCCAAATGGAATAAAATCTTCGGAAACGTGATTTTCTCACCGAACGTGATCCAGGAGACTTGGACCCTACTGCAAGGGGTCAAAGAGGCAGTCACGAGGGTGGGGGTGCCCCCCTGCCTCGTGGGCCCCTCGATGCTCCACCGACATACTCCTTCCTCCTATATATACACACGTACCCCCAAACGATCAGAATAGGAGCCAAAAACCTAATTCCACCGCCGCAACTTTCTGTATCCACGAGATCCCATCTTGGGGCCTATTCCGGAGCTCCGCCGGAAGAGGGCCGTCATCACGGAGGGCTCCTACTGGATTGATACCTTGGTTCTCAAAAATAGAGGGAAATACTTACGCTACTCTGCTGCATCATCGCTTCCTCTTCGGGGAAAACCAACGCAAGCTCAAGATGTAGCAATGTACAGTCTTTCACGGATGTAGGGAGTAGGTTGAGCACTTGAGCGTGATCGTGTGTGTTGCGTCGTGTGTTGTGTGCCGCATGGGTGCGTGAGTGTTGCGTGCGTCCATGTGTACGTGTGAGTGTTGCATGTTGCATGCATGCATGCATGCATGCATGGGGCTTACTCCCTCCCATTAACATGTTCATATTTCAAGCTTCCTCTGTTCCCTCCATATGGTGATACTCCCTCTGTTCCCAAATAGTATGGAGTAAAAGCCTCCCTCTGTTCCCGAATATGGAGTATTTATCTTTCTATAGATTTCAACAAGTGACTAGGTACGGAGCAAAATGAGTGAAGTGAGCGTAGAGGCATAGGGATACTGTAGAAAGGAAGTCCTCGCGATCCATTGTTCCCCATCTCGGTCAGAGAGAACTATTTAACTAGTCTTCGTAGTGAAGTGACAATACACGCTGCAGCAGATGGGACACGTAATTAATAAGCTGAACCAGCGTGTTGGTGTTACTAAATCAGCCTTACCCAGTACTGCCATCTCTTCTTCTTCCTCCTCTCTTCTTCTTCCTCCTCTCTTCCCCATCGTCGGCCGCACACCATTTACCCCCGCCCACTACTCGGCCACACGAGGAGAAGCTTCTTTGCTCGCCCGCCCGAATCCACTTCCCCACTAGCTCGCAGGCACCGAAAACCCCAATGGCAGAACCGGCTGACACGCAGAGCCGCGATTGGAATTCCCTCCCCGATGTTCTCTTGGAGCAGATATGTAGTCGTGTGGACCTACTCAGCACCGTCCGTATGGCCGCATGCTCGGTGTCTTTGTACCATCTACTAGTCTGCAACCGGCCGGCTCTTTTCAAGACACCCTGCTTGCTAATGCCCGATCCTCGCAGGTGGCCCAGACACCGACTTGACAATCCTACGGAGGTTGTCGTGGTTCCCCTCGACATGCTACCACTACCCATCCACATGTCCTTCATGCGCAGCCACTACTGGGCGGGCATGAAGGCCAACTGGATCGTCCTCATCCAACACACCGGTAGTCCATGGCGTCTCATGGATATCTACACCCAGCGAGAGATCACCCTTCCATCCTTGGATACCGCCGCCATCGAGCCTCGCGGCCCGCCAGACACTCCTGCCTATTACGCACGAGACGCGTCAAGCTTTTGGCTCAACCTTAGTTTGCAGAAAGTTGTAATCTGCGAAGTGCCCACACCATCAGAAGACTACATGGATTACTAGCTCATTGCCTTGTTCAACATGGGATTAGTCTATCTGGAATCCGGTCGCCATACATGGTTATGGCTCATCATCAATCCTGTTGAGGCAACATTTATGTCTGATGCTATAGTGCATGATGGCATCGTTTACGCGGTCGACGCACAGATTGGCTGCCTATACTGGTGGAATCTATCGTCGTGTAATTTTTCTATCTCATCTCATCTTTACCTTATGAATACGACTGCCTGTTCATTTGTTACAAATTTAGAATGCATTAGCATGTCTATAACCACATCATTGCTATATGTTCCACTCATTTCCTATATTTTTATGACCACACATGTTATTGTTAGAGTTGATATGAGAACAATTGGCATCTAATGATTGTTAGAATACATATTATGAGCATAACATCATGATTGCTATATGTTACTTTTGTTTACAAGATTTTTATAACAACGCATGTTATTGCTTAGAGTTGATATGAGAACAGTAGTAGTAAGTGCTATGGTAGAATATGAGTAGGCGCTATCATAGCTGTTTTCCTCTCATTGTTACATGATGTTTGAACCATGACATATTGCTAGAATATGAAAGCCATTGGCTTATTTTTTTAACTTGGGGTATGATTATGACCACGGCATTGCAATTCTCTGTCTATGATATGTGTCACTGTTATAATAATCTTAATTCCACACATACTCTAAACATGATTGTTTAATTTTGTCCTTTTGATCTCCAATTTGAATTGTTGCAGCAGGCGCAAATGCGCTGGCCTTCATGATTCCAGGACCTGGAATCATACCAGCCGATGGCTGGTGGTTTATCGCTCGTTCAGCTGATGGCGGTCATTCGATGCTCATTCGCACGTACCATATTGACTAAACCATTACATCAAACCACATGCAGTACAATGTGTGGGGCGTTCATCACATTGATGGCTATGGCTACTTCGTGTTCGAGAAAGATCCCAGCTCCGTTGGGCCAGGCGTATTCAACTGGAGGCGGGTTTACATCCTCGGCGACCACTCCTTGTTCCTCGGGCTCAATTATCCGATCATCCAACCAATCATCGATCATATCACCAGCGATGATTACTGTGCTATGCAACTTCCATTCGCGAGGGGGGGCTGTGTTTACACATCATACCATGGGTTTCGTGAATCACCATATCCAGAGATTCGTCGACATAGCTTGTTGCCAGATAATCTTCAGTGTGTGAAAGGCATCAAGCTTCCATGCGATGGATGGCTTTTGCAAACCTGACATGCGGCGATGTGGTTCATGCCAACAGCAAATATGCACAACTTGATTCATGCTGAGCCATGTATTCTGTTGTTGTAGCACGACCCTCTTTTGTTGGATATTATGTACTGTTGTTAGTTTGAAGCACTCCTCTGGTTTGAAGGATAGATACCTTCCTGGGATCAAGTGCATCCTAACTCACCTGCGTAGGATGTACTGGTAATGATGATGGAGATGTTGTGCAGAAGCCATATATATCAGTTAGCCTTCAATTGCGTACTTGTTAGTTAAACCTATGTATAAATTGTGACACTAAATACGACTAGTAAGTACTCCAGTACAGTAGCAGTACTAGTATACGTCGGTCAAATTATTCATCATGTCCACACATTGAATTGACGTGATAACACGTTGCACGTGAGGTGACACAAGAATCCCGATGGCGTGTTCGGGTATTCTGGACTTCAGATTTGGAGTACCACTTATCTGTCGAAATCTTTCATCATTCACTTAAAACAGTCGATTGATCATACATTGAGTACCATATAACTGGAATTACCGATGCAAGTCGAAGAAGGATTGGCCGGTGCTGCCGGCTGGCGTCAAGTTCGATCCCACGGATCAGGAGCTGATCGAGCACCTTGAGGCCAAAGTGAGTGCTGACAGCACGAGATTTTAGTCTCTCATCGACTTGTTCATACCAACCATCGACAGTGAGCACGGCATATGCTACACCCAACCTGAGAAACTTCCAGGTAAGACACCGATCGGCCGTCTACTTGCACAAACATATTCCTTTGTTTATAGCTCTATTTTTCTTTTTAGACGCAGACCTGGTGAAGCAATTACAATTTGACAGTTAATAAAAAGTGAAACAAGTGACTGCAACATGCCAACGATGTTATGAAAATGCCAAGTATGTACACTAAAACCTGTATTCCACAATACTGCATGTATCACACTGAGTGGCCTAAGGAAGCATTTCTTCCAGCGCAATTCCAGGGAGTTCAAAAGGGGCACATGGATGTGTCGCAAGATACAGTCGGAGTGCGGCATGCACGCGATGTGGCACAAGACCGGCAATACCTTGCCGGTGATGGTCAACGGCCGGCAGACGGGCAGCAAAAAAGGTTCTGGTGCTGCACACCAACAAGAACTTCGACCAGCAGAGGACCAACTGGGTGATGCACTAGTACCACCTCGGGGACGTGGAGCAAGATAAGGAGTGGGAGCTGGTCCTCCGCAAGATTTTCTACCAGACGAACACTAGGGCCAGGAGTAAAAAGATTATAAGTTAGTTTGGTATCGGTAGTTGTACTACCGTCGCCCGCAAGTTTGGTATTGTTGTTAACGATCTTTTGGTATGAACTTGCATTTGCTTCCAACCATCATGCCGAGGGTCGACGTGGATATAAAGCTGAATCATTTGTTTCGAAACGAATTTTCAGGCACCTGATTTTTATTTGATGGGTAGCATAAGCACCCGCCGTTCGAATTCCCAGTTCTCCAATTTTTTTTGAAACAAGTGCATGCACTTATTATCATGATAAAAAACAATATCCGAGTTGCATCCCAGTTATCAGTCTGTACTTGCAGAATTCTCTCATTTATTGAGCACGTATATTGTTTTTTCAGGTCGAGCAAGTTTCAACTGGGCTGTAGACTGCCCAGGGTTGGTTTTGTTTTTAACAGGCCCAGCCCATGACGACAACGGGGCACAAAGATCCAGCAGGTATCTACTGGCCTCTGGCCCGCCAGCGTTAGTTATATTTTGTCTTACAACATCCGCAGGAAGTTTTTTTACTGAATCAAACACATAGCCTAGTTCTATTATCCTCTTGAAACGCATGTCCTACATCCGTTTTCTAATCTCTACCTGTAGTTTTACTAGTTCATATACACGTATCATTATATTGAAAACACATAAAATTCCCTTTTCATATTTACATCCTTATTTTTGTTGTTTTTTCCCACCCAGCGCTGATTTTTTTACCACTGGTTTTCCCTTAAATCAACTCAATTGTCCCACGTCTTATTTGCTTACAAAAACAAAACGATTTTTTTGGCAAATCAATAAGTTCTTAAAAATGTATATCATTTCGGGATTACAACAGTTCCGACTCCACCCAAATATGCAAAATAAGGTTGAACTTTTTGACCATGGTCCTGGGCAGAAAATGGGTTGTAATAAATTACTTAAGAATTAGCAAATGGGCTGCAAATTATAAAAAATAGCAAACGGGCTTTATGTTGTCTGCCACAGATTTGGAGGTTGACTTGTGGGCCTACTAAGTTCATGCGTACACAAGATTTCTCAAAAAAGAAACCTAGTCAACAATTGACTCTACTAGCGTCAGACCGTTAGATGTCAATCTAACGGCAATCGTACTTCTTCAGTCTCTGTTCTTCCTGCCCCAGCCGCCCAAACTAGCACCGTCGGAACTGCCTGCTCCCGCCTCCCGTGGCCGGCAGTGCTGCCGGGCACGCCTCACGGCCCCATTATACTCACATCCCTGGCCTGTCTATCCCTCTACTCACCCACACCTCCTGTTATTTTCCGGTGACGGCAGCCGAACCAGTCAACCTTCATACTCTCCACCGCGTGGGCAGCCACTGCCGTGTCTTCCCCGGCTCCGTGTTGTTCCCCTCGTAGGCCTCGCCGTCGTCCACCGCCCTGGTGCTCTCGGCGCGGCGTGGTCAACGATGTCCATCCAACGGCCGTAGTGCTTCTTCAACCTCTGGTCTTCTTGCCCCAGCTGGCCAAAGCAGCGCCGGTCGTGCCGCATGCTCCTGCCTCCCGTGGCTGGCTGTGCTGCCGCGGAGGCCTCACTGTCCCCATACTACTCCCACCGCTGGCCAGGCCATACCTCCACTCACCCACTCCCCCTGTTATTCTGCGGCAACGGCAGCCTCACACCGCAGCCGAACCAGTGAACCCTCATACTCCTCTCCGCGTGGGCATCCACTATTGTGCCTTCCCCGGCTCTGCGTTGTCCCATTCCTAGGCCTCGCCGTCGTCCACCGCCGTGGTGCTCTCGGTGCGGCGTGGTCAATGTGGTCAACAACTGACTTCCATTGGAAGAGTACTGCACGTGGAGAGGCTGATAGCTGGGTCCACGGCAGCCGCAAGGAAGTGCCTCCTTATTACGCACAAAATAATTATTCCTCCACCTGACAGCAGGGACCCACCTGACGGGCCACCAATATTTCGCGGAAAAAATGTCTCCCCCCTAACAGCTGGGACCCACCGGACGGGCCATCGTATTTTGCAAAAAAAACGTTTGCCCCTCACTGCTGGGACCCATCGGACGGACCGCCGTATTTCGTGAAAAAACATTCCCCCCGCTGTCAGCATGGACCCACCAGAAGTGCCTCCTTATTACGCACAGAAAAATGAATACTCCCCTGCTAGCTAGGACCCACCATGGTGGGAGGCTGACTTGTGGGCCTACTAAGTTGACGGGGACGTAGGGCTTTGTCAACTTAGTCAATATATACGACTCTAGCTCCAATGACCGTACGATGTCCATCGAACGGCCGTCGTGCTTCTTCAATCTCTGCTCTTCCTGCTCCAGCCGCTCAAACAAGCGCCGGCGGGACTGCCTGCTCCCTCCTCCCCGCAGCCAGCTGTGCTGCCGCGCAGGCCTCACCGCCCCATCGTACTCCCATCGCTGGCCTAGCCATCCCTCTACTCACCCACACCTGCTGTTATTCTCTGGCGATGGCAGACGAACCAGTAAACCCTCGTACAGTCGTACTCCCCTCCGCATGGGAAACAACTTCTGAGTCTTCCCTGCCTCCGTGGCATTCCCTTCCTAGGCCTCGCCGTCGTCCACCGCCATGGTGCTCTCGGCGCGGCCTGGTCAACGTGGTCAACAACCGACATGCATCTGAAGTGGACTATATGTGGAGAGGTCGACAGCTAGGTCCACAGCCGCACGCAAGAAAATGCCTCCTTATTGTGCGCAAAATAATGATTCCTCCACCTGACATTAGGGACCCACCGAAAGGGCCTCTGTATTTCGTGAAAAAAATGTTACCGTCGTTGACAGCTCAGACCCACCAACTATATCTTCGCACGCAAGGAAGTGCCTCCTTATTACGCACAAAAAAATGAATACTCCCCCTGTTAGCTGAGACCCAGTATAGTGGCAGGCTGACTTGTGGGCCTACTAAGTTGATGGGGACTGAGGGCTTTGTCAACTTAGTCAATATGCACGATTCTAGCTCTAGTGACCATACGATGTTCATCCAACGGCCGTAGTGCTTCTTCAACCTCTGGTCTTCTTGCTCCAGCCGCCCAAACCAGCGCTAGTCGTGCCTCGTGCTCCTGCCTCCCTTGGCCGGCTGCCATGCGGCGGAGGCCTCATCGCCCCCTACTACTCCCACCGCTGGCCAGGCCATCCCTCTAGTCACCCACACCCCATGTTATTCTGCGGCGACAGCAGCCTCACACCGCAGCGAACCAGTGAACCCTTGTACTCCTCTACGCATGGGCATCCACTGCCGTATCTTCCCCGACTCCGCGTCGTCCCCTTCCTAGGCCTCGCCGTCATCCACCGCCCTGGTGCTCTCAGCGCGGCGTGGTCAACGTGGTCAAGGAACGGCTTCCATCAGACGAGGACTGTACGTGGAGAGGCTGACAGCTGGGTCCACGGCCGTAGCAAGGAAGTGCCTCCTTATTACATGCAAAATAATTATTCCTCCAGCTGACAGCGGGGACCCATCGTACGGGCCACCGTATTTCGCAAAAAAAATGTTTGCCCCTGACTGCTAGGACCCACCAGCTACATCTTCGCACGCAAGGAAGTGCGTCTGGGCAAAAAAACAATTCGCCCCCCTGACTGCTGGGACCCACCAGCTACATCTTCGCAGGCAAGGAAGTGCCTGACAGTCGGGACCAACCTGGTCGAAGCGTACATAGCGTTGTCATTCTGGTCGCGAACGTGTACGTACATATATACTGGTGGATGTAGAGGCGCGCACGTGTCGTAGTAGAGGCGCGTACGTGTCGTAGTAGAGGCGCGCACGTGTCGTAGTAGAGGCGTGTACGTGTCGTAGTAGAGGCGCGCACGTGTCGTAGTAGAGGCGCGTACGTGTCGTAGTAGAGGCGCGCACGTGTTGTAGTAGAGGCGCGTACGTGTCGTAGTAGAGGCGCGCACATAGCATGTACACATATGTATAGCGGCCAGGGTGCAAGAAAAAAAATACGGCCACGTATGTGTACATACGGGCGGAGTCTCGAACGCCTACTCACGCATACGTACGGCCAGGGCTCGTATACATGGTTGGGTCGGAACGGAGTAACATTACCGTCGTCGTGTTCATGGGGAGGCAGCGTCGTCGTCGTGTTCATGGGGAGGCAACAGAATGCATCATGCTCATCGGGAGGCAACGGAATGCGTCGTGTTCATCGGGAGGTGACGGAACACATGGGAGCCAATTGGCTGGGTCGGAACGGAATGTGTGGTCGTGTTCATCGGGAGGGCTTGGATGGAATAGGTGATGGAAACGAGGCCTGGCGTACCGCAAAACGGAAGAAACGGCCTTGTGTTCGACCAGCCACGTTCGAAATGGGATCATGTTCAACGGGAGGGGTCTGGCATACCGCAAAACGGAGGAAACGGACCTCCTATGGTCGAAATGGGGGTCCTGTTGACCGGGAGGGGTGTGGCGTACCGCAAAACGGAGGAAACGGGCCCCCTACGGTCGAAACGGGGGTCCTGTTGATCGGGAGGGGTGTGGCGTACCGCAAAACGGACAAAACGGACTTGTGTTGGAGCGCTACGGTCGAAACGGGGGTCCTGTTCATCGGGAGGGGTGTGGCGTACCGCAAAACGGGACTCCACGAGATACTGTTCATCTCCACCGTCGACCTCCTCTAGCCTCCACGGGCTACCGTCGACCTCCTCCAGCCTCCACGGGCTCCTGTTCATCCAACCTCCACCACGCGCTACTCCACCGGCTACTGTTCAACCACCCCTCCACGGGCACCCCTCCACCGTCTACTGTTCATCCAGCCCTCCACACCAAGGGGTCCTGTTCAACCACCCCTCGACGGGCACCCCTCCACCATCTACTGTTCATCCAGCCCTCCACCACACTACAGGGTCCTGTTCATCCAGAGGCAACGCCACCGCTCACTGTTCATCCAACCCCCCCCCCGCAATGCTCAATGTTCATCCCAGAGGCAGCATCGATCGGCTTCAGTTAGCAACAGTAACGAAGGAATCGCTCGATCGAGTTCAGTTAACATCCATCGATCGATCGCTCGGGTTCAATAATGCGTAGCATGCAGTGCAATCGCTCGGGTTCAGTTAGAGCCAATGCCTCGCACACACGCGCGTACGTGTACGAGAGAAACACGCATCGCTCGGCCCCCGACCTCCCACCATAACCGGGAACTCCCCAAAATTTTCCTCCCCCTCGCTTCTACCATGGTTTTTTCCGTCATGGATGGCCCAAAGAATGTCATGCAGCTGCGTCTCCAGCCCGCCCAGGACGAAAAGCCCATTTTCTGTCATGATTTTTTGTCATAGAAGTAGGAGCCCACCACATCTATGATGATACTGGGTTTTGTCACAATTATCGTCATAGAAGTGTCATATGTATGACAGAAAAAAATTGTTCGGCCCAAAATGACACGGATTTGTCTTTTTTTGTAGTGTGGGCTTCATGGTGTTGCTGATTTCAGGGACTTAGGATTTTGCTAAGTCTTTGCCTGCTATTATTTTGATGCCATGTAAACATGATGCTACAGTGAGATGCATGCTTATTTTGAGATACTTCAGTAAGGATGTTTTGAACGTGTGGTCATGCTCTATCCATCCATTGCCCTATTTGCAATTATGGAGTTATCTAGCATGTCTTGTTCTTGCTCTACTTTTGCTATAAAATGTTCCTGGCAGATTGTTTACATGTTAATCAATTTTGCCATGGTTGTTGCTAGTGATCCATGCATCCTATGAACTTGCTCTTGCCATGGTTAGCTTCATGTACTTGTCATCGTGCTGTTGTTATGCTTGTTTTGTCATGCAATGCTTTATGGTGAGTGGTTTGAGCTCAGAAAGTTGCTATCATAATTCTGTTTTTGACATGCTCTGTTTTTCTGCCAAGTCTGAAACTCTTAATAAAACTTGCTATGTTCACATGGGTGCCATCATATCTTCTGTGCCTTTTTGGCTGATGATCAGTAAGGGGCTTTTGATCTATGATTTTAGTAGAATCATGCCATGCCTTGGTTTGCTATGATATGTTCCTGTAGAATGATGTTTGCTTGATGTCAACATTGCTTCCTGATGTCGTTTTTGACATGTTAGTATTTTCACCAAGTCTGTGATGTTGATATCTTTTGCACTTTTGCCAAGCTTGTTTGAACCTGTTCTATTGTATTTACCTGTAGCTCAGTGTTCACGTTTTGTCAAGCATCTCTTGTAAATCACTTTCATATGCTTTGTTGCTATGTTGGAGTGCAGTAGCTTAGTTTCTTGTTGCATTCTAAGTGGCATTGTGCTGTTAATCGCAGTTTTTGCGTCATTCTTGTGATGCTTTCCATCTGCAAGCCGTGCATCCGTTTCTGATGATCTCTATATCGATTTCAACAGAAATCATCTCACCTTTCCAGCCACATACTTGGTTTGCCAAGTTGATGCCTTGTTCATTCTTTCCCTTCCGGAGCACGCATATGCATTGCATATCATGTCTTGCATATCATGCCATGTATTGCATCATGTTGCTTGTGCATTGCACCGTAATTGATTGTTGGTCCCTTTCTTGTGTTCTTGCTTTGGGTAGAGCCGGGAGACGAGTACGTGACCGAGGAACCTGTTGAGTATGCTTACGAGGATCAAGCTTTCAACAACTCTGAGAACATTGTAGGCCAAGATGACCATACCCTCAAAATCACTTCTATCTTTGCTTGCTAGTTGTTCGCTCTATTGCTATGTCGCGCTACCTACCACTTGCTATATCATGCCTCCCATATTTCCATGTCAAGCCTCTAACCCACCTTTTCCTAGCAAACCGATGTTTGGCTATGTTACCGCTTTTGCTCAGCCCCTCTTATAGCGTTGCTAGTTGCAGGTGAAGATGAAGTTTGTTCCATGTTGGAACATGGATATTGTTGGGATATCATTATTATATCTTATTTACTTTAATGCATCTATATACTTGGTAAAGGGTGGAAGGCTCGGCCTTATGCTTGGTGTTTTGTACCATTCTTGCCGCCCTAGTTTCCGTCATACCGGTGTTATGTTCCTTGATTTTGCGTTCCTTACGCGGTTCGGTGTTATGGGAACCCCTTGACAGTTCGCCTTGAATAAAACTCCTCAAGCAAGGCCCAAACTTGGTTTTACCATTTGCCTACCTACCACCATATACCTTTCCCTTGGGTTCTGCAGACTCAAGGGTCATCTTTATTTTAACCCCCCCCCCCCGGGACAGTGCTCCTTTGAGTGTTGGTCCGAACCGAGCTGCCTACAGGGCCACCTCGGCGAAACTTGAGGGTTGGTTTTTACTCGTAGCTAGTCTCATCCGGTGTGCCCTGAGAACGAGATACCTGTGACTCCTATCGGGATTTGTTGGCACATCGGGCGGCTTTGCTGGTCTTGTTTTACCATTGTCGAAATGTCTTGTAACCGGGATTCTGAGACTTATTCGGTCTTCCTGAGAGAAGGAATATCCTCCGTTTACTGTGAGAGCTTGTGATGGGCTAAGTTGGGACACCCCTGCAGGGTATAAAATTTCGAGAGCCGTGCTCGCGGTTATGTGGCAGATGGGAATTTGTTAATATCCGGTTGTAGAGAACTTGACACTTAACTCAATCAAAAATGAATCAACCGCGTGTGTAGCCATGATGGTCTCTTTTCGGCGGAGTCTGAGAAGAGAACACGGTCTCGTGTTATGCTTGAACGTAAGTAGCTTCAGGATCACTTCTTGATCACTTATAGTTTCTCGACCGTACGTTGCTTCTCTTCTCGCTCTTATTTGTGTATGTTAGCCACCATATATGCTTAGTGCTTGCTGCAGCTCCACCTCACTACTTTCTCCTACCCATATGCTTAAATAGTCTTCATCTCGCGGTTGTGAGATTGTTGAGTCCTCGTGACTCATGTATACTTCCAAATAGTTGCAGGTGCGGAGGATACCAGTGCAAGTGGTGCTACCGATCTCAAGTTGGAGTTCGACAAGGATTCGGGCCGTTACTATGTTTTTTTCCTGATGATCAGTAGTGGAGCCCAGTTGGGACGATCGGGGATCTAGCATTTGGGGTTGTCTTCTTTTTTTTAGGTTCCGTAGTCGGACCTTTGATTGTACTTTGGATGATGTATGAATTATTTATGTATTTTGTGAAGTGGCGATTTTAAGCCAACTCTTTATCCCTTTCTTATTCAGTACACGAGATGTGTGAAGATTTCCCCTCTTGCGACAAGCCCACCATGTGGCTATGCCTCTAAGTCGTGCCCCGACACTTGGGAGATATAGCCGCATTGTGGGTGTTACAGGTGGAGCATAAGGACGGCGACACTGGTGGGAGAAGGAGGCGGGGGCGCGGGGCTCGCGCGTGCTGGGGAACTCCTCTCCCTAGCGATGCCTGTGGGAGCGAGGGGATCGGGCGCGATGCGGGTGTCGGAGGACGAGAGGAAGAGGGTGAGGGGATCGGGCCAGGGGTTGCTAGGGTGCGGTCTAGGATTAGAGGGTTAGGTGGGCTTGGTTGAGTTAATGGGTCGGCTTGGTGGGAGGTCCAAGTGGCCAGGTAGGCTGAACTCCTCTCTCTCCCATTTCTCTTTATTTGCCAAAAACAACGAGTAGCAAAGAAAGAAAATGAGAGAAAGAAAAGGTTGGAGAAGGAATTTGGGCACTGGGATAATTTGCAAGTGTGTTAGAATATTTTTATAGCTCCCTAATATATTGGGAGGATATGTTATATAGAGAAATCACCATGTGAGTTCCCTCAATTTAAATAGATCAAAGATCTATGCATTTTATTTATTTGAGTTTTAAAATGAATGAAATGGCATGATGGCATGATGACATGATGCAATGCGCATGATGCAAAGATGAATGCAACAGACAAAACAAATCACCCGACAAAACTCAAAAAACATGGAAGGCATCTGAAGCATTGGTCTTGGGGCGTCACAACACTCCACCACTACAAGAGGATCTCGTCCCGAGATCTAGGATGGCACCATAGGGAAACGTAAGGGGAAGAGAAGAGGTAAAACTAAGTTGCTTCTTAACAAAAGAGTGAAACCAAAGAACCTTGAGAGGTTATACAATTTTGAGAAAAGAATACAACGGAGATGAATAAAGTTGAAAACACTCCGTTAGAAAAGAGGAACAAGGAACATCATGAGAACCCTGTAGGTTGAAAGACATGAGAAAAGGGTTGCAATGGGCAAGAAGTACATGCAAGCACTCCGGTTGAAACGAGATGTACAAGGAATGATAAGGATCAATTATGACAACACTCCAGTTGGAAAAAGGAAGGTAAAGAATGTGAGCTTGGCAAAATGAAAGCACTTGGATGAGAGTCCGGTTAGAAGAGGAATGATAGACACAACACTCTGGTTAAAACAAGATAGAGAAGGAATAAGAATGATATAATTTGGGCAGCTCTCCGACTGTAAATGTAAGGAATTGAACATGGACTTGACAAGATGAGAGGATACTTGATGAAATCAACAACACACTGCCTTCGAAACTATTGAAAGAATGGCACAAGGGGTAAGAAAGATTTCAGACAGCACTCCGGTTGAGAAGGGAGGCAAAACTTGATAAGATGAGAGAACTTGAATGAAGGACACGACACTCCGGTTGAATGGATAAGCAAAGGAAAGAACATGATATTCAACAAAAAAATGGCATGATGGGTCGAAGAGTGCACCATCACAATGCTTCTAGAATGAATGAATAGAAGCTAGATCATTAGGAAGAAAGAAAGTAGAAGAAAATGATAACTTCTACCACCAATGAATTAGGAAAGCACCCTTCCAAGAAGGTTAAAACGAAGTTGTTGGAAAAACCAACAACGGAACGGATAAGCTTGTAGTGGGCTTATGGAAAACATCTCAAAACTGAGGTGAAATTCTGCCACTAACGGAAACAATAGATTGGATTGATATAAACAAGGAGACGAGAAGCTTATTTCACCGGGAGGATAAATGAAGAACTTGGGTCATTTATAAGCACCATAAGTTGCAACAATCCTTAGGGAAAGCTTTAGGTGAAATATAACCCAAGATAACTCCAATGAAGAGATTGATGGGTTGCAAAGGATCTCATGAACAAATTGAAAATGATGGGTTTAAAATATGTCAATCTGGACAACTTGTGAATCATGAAACACGAGGAGAAATTGCCAAGGATGACCTAACACCATCTCAAGAGATAAGGTAGAAAGAATTGCACTTTGGAATGACAGATGAAGAATGCTTGAACTCCTCAAAACAAGACATGTGTTGAACACCATGTTTAATTTAGAGTATAGTTTGGCGGACCATAACTTCGAGAGATATCTTGAAGAACAATTGAAGAATAAAAAGAATCCTTGACAAACCACCATGTAGCCTCCATGAAGAACTCCGGTAATAAAAGAATGATCAAAAGAAGTGAAGGATGAAAAGAATAAGATTGAAGCCTTGCAATGATTAGTTGGAGCTTTGAAATGATATAATTGAAATAACTTAGGGCTCCAGAAAAGAAAGATGAACAACATGAAACCAAGAATTTATTCCTCGTGAACAAACTCCGGAAGAAGGAATTAATTCATCTCAAGGGAATAAGAATAAGAATTATGTTATGCATATCCTTCACCAATTTAAATTGATGACAAGTAACAGATTTGGCATACTACTTTACTCATTGCAAGGATTAAAGAGAGATATAGCGTAAACTTGGTAAGGTCTTGATGGATCCACCGGTAGGATTTAGGAAAGAACGAATGAATAGATATGATACCAAGAGAAGAGGAATCTTGAATGAACCACCGTAAGAATTGAAAATGATTGAAGAAAAAGAGAGCGAATCACGGTAAGAATTAGAAAGCGAATGAAGATACTTGAGAGAATTTAGATGCATGAGAACGGAGATATGACAAGCTGATAAGAGAATACTTGAATGATGCACTCGTAAGATTTGGAGAACGATAGCTACACGCTGAGAATGAAGAAAGTGAAATGATGGCCTTCGGGGTAAAGAAATGGAAACAGCTCGTGAAATGCTCCGGATAGTTGAAAAGAATTCTCACAATTGAAAACAATTATGAGATGATGGCATAAGGCTAGAACCATGAATCTTCAAGAGAATGGACCATGATTTAAGAAAACTCTTCTTCGGTCTTCAAGATTCGAGAATGACGACGAGAAACACCACCATGACTTATTGAGGCACTCCGGAATGAAAAATAGAAAGATTGAACCAACGATGAAAATAATTTGAAAACGATCTTGGAGAAAGACATATGACTGACGATAATTCATTCTTACGTCAAACTTGGAAAAGAATTTGGGAGTAACTCCGAGAAAATAGAAGAGTCAGGTAAGATCCTAGGAAAAGACCTATGGGTTAGGGCCCACTCAAAGATACACCGTTGAATGATTTAAAAGAGAGATTGCGTCGGTTGAATTAAATGGCTTGAATGAGATAACAATCTCAAAAGAGCTTGAACGAATATAGAGTGGAAACACGAATCTTCAAGATATCTTCAGCACTTCGGATATGAATAGAGAGAGGTGAATAAATACGAGAGCTTTGGATATGAAATTCACATAGGAAAATATGTGAAACAAAAGGAAGAGATATGATCAACACCGACGCTTGAAATTAATCCGTCGGAGAAGAAAACGAGTGAGATTGATGAACTTGAAGCTTGAAATTAATCTTCCTGACAATCACCGGATAAGAACATTGATGAAAAATAATGGAGAGACTTCCCATCAATTAAAATGATACTTGATTAAGAACTCTGAGTCCTTGAATAAAAGGGTGGGAGGGCGGGAAAAACAAAGACAACTTGGGACGGATGAAACAAACACCGATGAGAAAACTAAGATTGGATCTTGAAAATGGGAAAAATGATAGGATCATCTTGAAGAGAATCGCACCGGTTGTAAAGGGAATTGAGATGACAATCTCGATAAATAAGAAGGGTTAGTATTCACATAGGAATATGAGAACACCACTTGGAAAAGGTATGGAATCAACACTTGACATTGAAGCAACTCGAATACCACAACTCAAAACAAAACAAAGGTTTGGCTTGCAGAGTAAGCCAGAACAAATACATGTGATAGAGATTTACCCAATCCCATATCATGCATTTGTCGGAAAGATATTCTAGGAGCTACTTGAATTCCCACCTATAAACTCCCGAAACATTCTGGTTATGCAATCAGGTGTTGGGGATATAGGGGAAGCATAATATCTCACCCAAACTAACAATCCCTACATCCAGCTGTATCCATCCTTCAACACATAACCAAGAAACCTTCGGAAATCGTGTACCTCAACATTCGAAAAGCATCTGTTATATGAGTTAAGTTAATACTCCCGAACTCCCGCCCCGGTACTAGGTGGCGTCGAGGTTATCTCACCAACAACTGCATAAAAGAGATTTTCGATGTCGATGGAACTCAGGTATTCCAGAACAGCAACGATAAAATTGTGACGCAAAACACATCGGAGCTCAACTCCCCGGGACACTGCCACAACCCCTAAATGGCAGGAGGCACCAAGAACAATGTTCTCGTCACAAGAATATCGAAACGATTCCAAGATACCCATGTGATCCTAAAAAAATCGTGAAATTTGAGGAGAGGAAAGTCAAAACTTCTGCGTCAGGAGACCTCATCAGAGCGATGAAGGGACTGAGGAGTAAAAAAGAATCCTACTCTAGGCTATATATAATCCTAAGACTCAAAACATTTTGTTCTAGACTCAACAACGTCAGCAATTCGATCAAGCAGGGGGCTCCTAAGTCGGGGATGGCTCTGATTACCAACTTGTAACACCCACGATCCAGCTATATCTCCCACGTGTCGAGGCACGACTTAGAGTCATAACCGCATGGTGGTTTAGTTGCAAGTCGGGTAATCTTCACACAATCCCATGTACTGAATAAGAAAGGGATAAAGCGTTGGCTTACAATCGCCACTTCACACAAATGAGAAATTAAACATACATCATCCAGAGTACAAACAATGTCCGACTACGGAACCAAAATAAAAGAAGATAACCCCAAATGCTAGATCCCTGATCGTCCCAACTAGGCTCCACAATTGATCAACTGGAACAGACACATAACAACGATAAAGATCTGCATCGAGCTCCCACTTGAGCTCGGTTGTGTCACCTGGACTGGTATCATCGGCACCTGCAACTGTTTGGAAGTATCTGTGAGTCACGAGGACTCAGCAATCTCACACCCGCGAGATCAAGACTATTTAAGTTTATGGGTAGGGTAAGGTAAGGAGGTGGAGCTGCAGCGAGCACTAAGCATAAATATGGTGGCTAACATACACAAATAAGAGCGAGAAGAGAAGCAAAGCAACGGTCGAGAAGCTACAAGTGATCCTGAAGCTACTTACGTTCAAGCATAACACAATACCTTGTTCACTTCCTGGACTCCGCCGAAAAGAGACCATCACGGCTACACACGTGGTTGATGCATTTTAATGAAGTCAAGTGTCAAGTTATCTACAACCGGATATTAACAAATTCCCATCTACCACATAACTGTGGGCACGGCTCTCGAAAGTTTATACCCTACAGGGGTGTCCCAACTTAGCCCATCACAATCTCTCATGGTCAACGAAGGATATTCCTTCTCCCGGAAAGACCCGATCAGTCTTCGAATCCTGGTTACAAGTCATTTCGATAATGGTAAAACAAGACCAGCAAGACCACCCGACTGTGCCAACAAATCCCGATAGGAGCTGCACATATCTCGTTCTCAGGGCACACCGGATAAGCAAAGCATACAAGTACCACCATAACCCAAGTTGCCAGGGGACGCTCCCGCACGGTGCTCTAGTTTGGACCAACACTCAGAGGAGCACTGGCCCGGGGGTTAAAATAAAGATCAAACTTGAGTCTGCAGAACCCAACGGAAAAGGCTTAGGTGGAAAATGTAAAACCAAGGTTGGGCCTTGCTGGAGGAGTTTTATTCAAAGCGAGATGTCAAGGGGTTCCCATAACACCAACCGCGTAAGGAACGCAAAATCAAGGAACATAACACCGGTATGATGAAAACTAGGGCGGCAAGAGTGGAACAAAACACCAGACATAAGGCCGAGCCTTCCACCCTTTACCAAGTATATAGATGTTTTAAATTAAATAAGAGATAATGTGATATCCCAACATATCCATGTTCCAACATGGAACAAACTTCAACTTCGCCTGCAAATAGCAACGCTATGAGAGAGGCTGAGCAAAAGCGGTAACATAGCCAAACAACGGTTTGCTAGAAAGGTGGGTTAGAGGCTTGACATGGCAATATGGGAGGCATGATATAACAAGTGGTATGTAGCGTGACATAGCGATAGAGAGAACAACTAGCAAGCAAAGATAGAAGTGATGTCGAGGGTATGGTCATCTTGCCTGAGATCCCGCCAGGAAGAAGAACGAGTCCATGAAGAAGACAAACGGATGTAGTCGAACGAATCCTCACAACTCCGGAACGAAACCGAAGCTAACGAGAGAAGAAACCCGGGATGAAGCAAGTAACAATAAACAACCCTCACATAAACATGGCATGATGCACAACTAAGTATGATGCATCTCCGGTTTAAAGAGGCATGGCATGGCAAAGTGCACAAACAATACTACAAATTAAGTGGAGCTCAATATGCAACGAGTTCCATATTGACGAAACACCACATTCATTTATTTAGTTCTCTCTTGGTTATGTACTCGACAATATTAAATGTTGGTCAACATGGCAAGAGGTGAGGCAAAGTAAACTACACAGTTAGCCATTATAAATGAGGCCGGAACAACAAACAACAATTTCGTTAAATCCCCACATGTCATATGGCAATTTAATGCAAACAAAAATTTTAAACATTTTAAATGGTATTATCATGATGCGGATGACATGTGCAGGTTTAATGCAATTTTGTTAAAAGTTGACATGAGCATATTATGAAGCATTTTCGCCACGGCAGAAGGAAAAGGGGACCATGTCAATGAATCTGAGAATGATGCCACAGCAACATATCGGTTCCGTTAGCTCATGGAGATAGCGGTGCAAAAGGAAGTGTGGCAGGAGCGTGTAAAAGATGGTGGGGTGATCCCGGTTATCGGGTTCCCACGAGTTGATGGCATGGAAGCGAGAGACACTCCGGACACGGTGCATACAAAGGGTGCATCTCATACAACACAAGCATTCGTTCTCGGACGGTCGTCTCGGGGTTATACCTTCGAAGCGTGCGTTTCGAAGCGGATCGGTTCATAGAGGAAGTAGCCATTCACGGGTCGTCGAGGGAAGTAGTGGTACACGATGACGGTAGTGGTACATGTTTTCATAGATGTTCGGGGTTGTCAGTAGAGGTACTTGTCGCATCGCTGGGCGTATTCGTACACATTTCAGAGAGGAACTTGGCATATCCATGTACTTGGCGTTCCGGTGAGGTAGTCGAACTTGACGGATCCGAGAGCTCCGGGCGTCGTGGTACTTTGCGTCCAAGTGGGCTTAGTGAGGCTTGTGTATTTGCGTAGTCGTACATGGGACATGTGGCTGTGGTCTTGGCGTCTTGAGCAGGGGCCACCCAAACTCGGTAGGAGGCAGAAAACGATGCAAATTGCTCGTGCTTGGGTACGTTGCGACAACATCGGAGCCGGAAGTACACGCGGATGGAAGGGTCGGCCCTAGGCCGGATGTAGGGAGCAGCAGGGGAGGTCACAGAGACGAGGTGGAGGGGGAGCTGTAGGAGGTGGCCTCGGCCATGACGTCCCTACGGTAGCCGGCGAGCTCATGGCCAGCAGCAGCAGCAAGGCGTGGAACGGGACGGAGCCGGCGGGTTCGAGGTGGAGGTCATCGGATCCAGCGGGGAACTTGGCCGGCGGTGATGGCGGGTCTTGGCGCGAGCGAAGGGTATGAGGCGACGTTGGTCCTCTGCTCCCGCGAAGCAACAACGATGGACGAGCGGGCGACTGCCCTGGCATCTTAGAGCAGCGGGGGGAAGACAGAGGAGGTGTGACGGCCATGGCGCGCGGAAAAGGGCCGAGCGATGAGGCGGCTGCGATGGAGGAGAAGGACGGTGGTGCTGGTGGGAGAAGGAGGCGGGGGCGCGGGGCTCGCGCGTGCTGGGGAACTCCTCTCCCTGGCGATGCGTGTGGGAGCGAGGGGATCGGGCGCGATGCGGGTGTGGGAGGACGAGAGGAAGAGGGTGAGGGGATCAGGCCAGGGGTTGCTAGGGTGCGGTCTAGGGTTAGAGGGTTAGGTAGGCTTGGTTGAGTTAATAGGCCGGCTTGGTGGGAGGTCCAAGTGGCCAGGTAGGCTGAACTCCTCTCTCTCTCTCTCTCTCCCATTTCTCTTTATTTGCCAAAAACAACAAATATCAAAGAAAGAAAATGAGAGAAAGAAAAGGTTGGAGAAGGAATTTGGGCACGGAGATAATTTGCCAAGTGTGTTAGAATATTTATTATAGCTCCCTAATATATTGGGAAGATATGTTATATAGAGAAATCACCATGTGAGTTCCCTCAATTTAAATAGATCAAAGATCTATGCATTTTATTTAGTTGAGTTTTTTAAAAAATGAAATTGCATGATGACATGATGCAATGCACATGATGCAAAGATGAATGCAACAGACAAAAAAAATCACCCGACCAAACTCGGAAAACATGGATGGCATCTGAAGCGTCGGTCTTGGGGTGTCACACCGGTCCTTCTCCGTCTGGCACTGGCACAAACCCGACCGGTCCTTCACCTCTGTGATGATGGTAAGTTTTCCTAAGTGTTTTGCTAAACAAATGCATACTTAGCTTATGAAATGACTTACTTAGCTCCAAAATGATATATTTTACCTAGGATAGCTATAAAATGACCTATACTTAGCATTTTTTTCCACCAAAATGACAAAATATGCTTAGTTAGCTAGAAAATGGCATAACTACCTAGGATAGCTCAATAATGATCTATAGCTAGCTTATCTAGTTAATTTATGACATAATTACCTCACTTAGGTAAAAATGGCATAACTACCTAGGATAGCTCAATAATGATCTATAGTTAGCTTAGATAGTTCATTTGTGACATAATTACCTAACTTAGGTAAAAATGGCATATTAACCTTGGTTTAGCTCCAAACTATCATATAATTAGTTTATTTTTCTCCAAAATGACAAAATAACCTTACCTAGCTCCAAAATGACCGATTTTAACTAGGATAGCTCTAAAATGACCTGCACTTACGATTGTGTCCTACAAAATGAAGAAATATGCTTAAGTTAGCTCAAAAATGGCATAACTGCCTAGGTTAGCTCCAAAATGACCTATTTACCTAACTTAGCTCTAAAATGACCTACACACTTAGCATTTTTACCTAGCTTAGCTAAAAATGGCATTTTTACCTACCTTAGTAAGAGAAGAAGAAGATAAAGAAGAGGAGAGGAGAAAAAGAAAGAGAAGATAAATTCTTCTTTTTCTTTTTCTTCTTCTTCGTCTTCTTTTTCTTCTAGCTTGTCTTCTTCTTCGTCTAACTTTCATCTTTCCTAATTTGTAGATTTTCTTTAGATGAGGAAGCTTGCATTGATGGAGTGTACTCTTCTCCTTGTGCTTCCTTTTGGCAATGTTCATATGTTGGAGATGTTGTTGGAAACTTGTTTTGGATATGTATGTATGGATATGTTGTTGGAAACCATTGCATATGTTGGGTATGTTCTTGGAAACTTGTATGTTGGATATGTTGAGTGGAAACTTATTGTCGGTATGCTAGTTGAAAAAACAGGGGCTATACAGGCACTTTTCTATCTGCTAGAAGATGGCAAAGAGCTTTGCCATCAGCCAGTAGACGGCAAAGCTGCCACATGGCAGCTACCTGTGCAACCTGGGGGCAATGGGCTGGCCTATATGGTTGCTTTGTCGTCCGCTGGCAGACGGCAAAGATCTTTGCATCTGTGCCGTTCGCCAGCAGACGACATAGCATGCCACATGGTAGCTACCTGGCCTGGCCAATATGGGCACTTTGTCATCTGCCAGCAGATGACAAAGAATGCCATTAACCCCTTAATGGACCTGAGCTGCCACGTGTGTTGTCTACCAGCGGATGGCAAAGGCCTCTGCGTCTTTGCCGTCTGCTAGCAGACAGCAAAGAGACCTTTGCTGTAGCTTATTTAGTCGGACCTGTTGCCTCCTGCTGGCTGACGGCAAAGGCCTTTGCTGTCCGTTGGGCATGCCTTTGCCATGAGGCATGGCGGACGGCAAAGTGCCTAATTCCTGTAGTGTATTAGTGATCTTAAACTTATTAGTAAACATGCTTCTATGGTAGAAACTCAAGTAGAACAAGTACTTAAGCCACAAGATTATTTGCTCAATGAGATGAATAGTAAGAAAAATGATCATGCTGTTAGAGTTATGACTAGAGGTGGTAAAATGACCCAGGAACCTTTGTATCCTGAAGGTCATCCTAAGAGAATTGAGCAAGATTCTGAGAGATTTAGTACTCATGCACCTTGTCCTTCTAATAAAAAGAAAAGGAAAATTGATAGGACTTTGCATGCTTCTAGTAAACATGTTATACATATACCTAAGAACCCGAATGATATTTCTATTGCTGATGCTGAGACACAATCCGGTAATGAGCATGAACCTAGTGATAATGTTAATGATGATGTTCACGTTGATGCTAAATCTAGTAAAGATAATGATGTGGAGATTGACCCTGCCGTTGATCTTGATAACCCACAATCTAAGAATCAATGTTATGATAAGAGATATTTCGTTGCTAGGAAGCATGGTAAAAAAAGAGAACCATGGTTCAGAAACCCATGCCCTTTCCTCCTAAACCATCCAAGAGAAAGGATGATGAGGATTTTGAGCGCTTTGCTGAAATGATTAGACCTATCTTTTTGCATATGCATTTGACTGATATTTTGAAAATGTCTCCTTATGCTAAGTATATGAAGGAAAATGTTACAAATAAAAGGAAGATGCCGGAAACTGAAATTTCCACCATGCTTGCTAATTATACTTTTAAGGGTGGAATACCAAAGAAACTTGGAGATCCAGGAATACCAACTATACCATGCTCCATTAAAAGAAACTATGTTAAAACTATTTTATGTGATTTTGGAGTCGGTGTTAGTGTTATTCCTTTCTCTTCGTATCGTAGACTGGATTTGAATAAGTTGACACCTACTGAAATCTCGTTGCAAATGACTGAAAAATCAACTGCTATATGCATCGGTATATGTGAGTGAAGGAAATATGCCCTAGCGGCAATAATAAAGTTGTTATTTACATTTCCCTATATCATAATAAATGTTTATTATTCATGCTAGAATTGTATTAATCGGAAACTTAGTACATGGGTGAATACATAGACAAAACAGAGTTTCCCTAGTATGCCTCTACTTGACTAGCTCGTTAATCAAAGATGGTTAAGTTTCCTAACCATAGACATGTGTTGTCATTTGATGAACGGGATCACATCATTAGAGAATGATGTGATGGACAAGACCCATCCGTTAACTTAGCATAATGATTGTTAAGTTTTATTGCTATTGCTTTCTTCATGACTTATACATATTCCTCTGACTATGAGATTATGCAACTCCTGAATACCAGAGGAACACCTTGTGTGCTATCAAACGTCACAACGTAATTGGGTGATTGTAAAGATGCTCTACAGGTGTCTCCGAAGGTGTTTGTTGGGTTGGCATAGCTCAAGATTAGGATTTGTCACTCCGAGTATTGGAGAGGTATCTCTGGGCCCTCTCGGTAATGCACATCACTATAAGCCTTGCAAGCAAAGTAACTAATTTGTTAGTTCCGGGATGATGCATTACGGAACGAGTAAAGAGACTTGCCAGTAACGAGATTGAACTAGGTATGATGATACCGATGATCGAATCTCAGGCAAGTAACATACCGATGACAAAGGGAATAGCGTATGTTGTTATTGCGCTTTGACTGCCTGCAGCCCATGGCGTGGCTCCGTCGGCAGCCTAGTACGGCCCAGCTCCATCAACAGCAACCCAAGACCCTCTCGAGGGGCCAAGCCTCGCAAGTCGGATGACACCAAGACCTCCCTGAGGGGCAGCCTCACTAGGCTGGCTCCCGAGAAGCGGAGATATCGATGCAAGGTGCACCTCGCGAGGCTCACATGACGTGAGCCGTGACGACCAAGGCCAGGCAGGCACCAGAGGGAGCGGTGTACCAATTTCCTCTTTGGTACCAAGGAGGCAAGCGTAGGCGCAGAGTCCCGAGGAAACAAGCAAAGGTTTCCATATCGGTGCAACAAGACCAAGACCGCCAGGACGGCAGGACGGTGGTCATCACGGAACCCACCTCGGTGTCACCCCCGGAGGCTTTCGCAGGAGAAGACTACTTTTGTCAGGATAACCTGTACTAGTTTCCCCCCTTCAAATTTGGCCGTTGTGGGATCCCTTCCCGCCTTGCATTTGGGAAGAGGACCAAGGCCACTATAAATAGGACTTAGCCACCACCATAGAGGGGGACGGATCATTCAGATCATCCTCTCACCCACCAGCTCATCGAGCTCAAGAACACCTCACCTCCTGAGGCTATTATACCACTGCACTAGTTCATCCTCAACCCCTCGAGGCAATCCACCACAAAGATCGAGTAGGCTATTACACCGTAAGGTGGCCCGAACCAGGATAAACTGCTGTGTCTCTTGTCCATTGGGTTCATCCAGCTAGGCCTAGGAATCGTTGAGCATGCAGATTGGTGAGGATGAGTTCTTCGCATGTACCCCAGTGTTCGAACCTCTCAAGGGTCTGTGGAACCCGAATCTGACATTTGGCGGACCGGGTAGGAGGTGCGTTGGAGCTTCTCTCCTTTCAGTTGGCCGGCCATCGCCACGCAGCTCCGATGGCTGATGAACCGAGGGCTTGTGCCGAGCACTGGGCCGCTTGGCCCGTCAGGGCGGCTTCGTCCGCCCAAGAAGACCTCCACTCAGCGCTCTAGGCGGCCCGCACACCGCCCAACACCGCCGGATGTGGACGGCGCGGGCCAGCGCCATCCTCCCTCGCACCACGGTGTACGCGCGCCTCCGCGGGATCTTCGAGCTACGCCGCGGCGACGACACCACACACTCGTTGGGAGCAGGCAAACATGCGAGCTGCAATCATCATGGTACGAGAGCTACTGCGTTGCAGGTTGGCAGAGGGCGGCCGCGACGCCATGCTGGAGCGGGTCGGCAAGCTTCTTGACGCTGCGTGCAGGGGTGTGGCACCCTTCTGCACCCTGCCCATGCCGCAGGTTGTGGCAGGGGCGCGTGCCGGACCCCGGCGCGCACGCGCCCCCCGGAGCGCCTGGGGGACCCGACAGCATCAACACTGCCCGCGGCGCCGCTCGTCCTACCACAACGGCGCCGCCTCTAGGTGAGGCAAGATCTGGCAGTCCTCCATAAGGCCATGTCAGGATGTCACCCCATGGCCATCCGGAATAGGCACCAGGCCTGGTGGCCCGCGGCGCGGGGCACCCAGGCGATGGCCCAGGCATAGCAACCCCGGAAGCCTACGTGCCCCACATGATGGACCTAGAGTACATGTTAGGGGAAGCCCTCGGCTTGTTCCCTGAGCCAGGGTGGACAGAAGGGAAGCAAGAGGCTGAGGCTTTCCACGAGGCGCCAGGAAGCTTCACCGACCCCTACAATGACAATAACCGACGGGTACAACCAGTATCTTAGGAGCATGCTTACTCTAACCATGGGCCGCAGGTGAACTATGCAACAGTGGTGGCCAGAGACCCTAGGGCAGTGGCTCCACCCCCGGTAGAAGAGGCGCCCCGGGGACTGAGCGAGGGGGGCACGAGCCATGGCCTCCCCGCGCCGCATGGAGCAAGGTGCTGCACGGAGGTAGGTCCTCTATCGGGGAAGGCGCCGGCGAGCCTTTCCACCCCGGCAGAGGGCCCGTGGTCACCGAGGGTGCCTCCAGCGTCCCCCTTGCCCCTTGGTCTCGTCCTGGTTTCCGGACACCCCAACAGTGGTCAGCGGCGGCGCAGGGTGGGGCCCTCGTTTGGTGATATGAAGCAAGGCTCGTGCCTGTGAAGTTCTCCGCTCGTGACACTCTCACATAATAATGAGTGGGGCTGTACACGCCCCGGAGCCTCCTGTGCCACCCTCGGGCCTCACGGGGGCTCCCGCCCACATCCAAGTGGAAGCGCCATTCTCCGCGCAGGCCGTCGACACTGTCCCCCAATGACTATGCTCACATCCAGTGAAAGCACTTAGCTCTGCGCTGGTGAGAAGACAAGAAGACTAGCTAGGTGCCAGACGCGGCAATTCACTTTTGTCTCTTCTTTTGGAACCCGATTTGCCGACTTTTGGATTGAGATTTGAAGTTCTCTTTGTGTTGTCAAAAACAGGGGAGTTTTCTCTCGATTTGTGCCGATTTCTTGCCTTCTCGTTTCTTGTTTTCTGAGGGGCTCGCACCCGCTTTCCCTCCCGGCGAGCGCCTCGCGAGCAAGGGCTGGGTGTGGTATGGTCCACCAGGCATGCTCAGGTGGGCCCAGCCAACAGCGATGCCTCCCAGGCCAAGGACGCAGTCACCGCAGGATCACCGTGTGCATACCCAACCATAGTCTGGCATTCGCTCCTCGCGAGGCTCGCAGCAAGCCCCCGGGGTGGTCAAAACCTCCCGGGCCCCGAAAATCTTGGCTCAGAAGGAAGGCGCGTCTGCGACCTCAGTACCCGCTCAAGGCCTACTAAGATCAAGATAAGTCTCAGCGACAACCCCACTTGGGGGCTCACAAGATCGTGATAGAAAATTTCAAGGATAGCTTTAAAAAGACAGAACATTAATGTATACATTACAAGGGGATCCCCCTCCAAAACGCTCTCACGCCCTGTGGAGCTGTGTCAGAGTCCTTGTGTCCCTAACTGGACGTGCTACCCCCAGCACCGTCCTAGTCGCTCTCATCCATGCTACTTGCGATGTCACTGATGTCGTCTTCATCGTCGTCGTCCACGCCAGCTTCATCCGCCATGATCACTGCGCGTCGTCCTCGGGGGCGAACTCTCTGACCAGAGGGTTCACATGATCCTCCACCCAGTATGACAGGTTGTCCCAAATAACCCTGGGCACTAGGGCTATGGCAGCGTCAAAATCAAAGTGGGGTCGAGGTTCTGAACATGACTGAAGACGCATGAGAATGCACGCCCAAGGAGGCCCGCACTCCTCTCCTCGATGAGCTCGCAGGCCCTCGCAGCCCGGTCCTCCAGGCGCGTCATGACCTCGGTGAAGAAGCAAAGGTGGATGGCGTAATCTTCCACGCGAGGATGAGGGGCGCTCTCCTCACAGATGGCACTCAGGGCTCGGTTGGCCCTCACCCTGAGGGCCTAAAGCATGGGAGAACGCTCATGCTGCAGCGTCTGCTGACAACACGCCTCATCCGCATTCTGCTTGACGAGGGACGCAGCTCCTTCAATCTGCTGCTGGAGCGAGAGCAAGTCGGTGTGTGACGCCACCAAGTCAGCCAGGGCTGAAGCCTCGGCCACCTTGGCGGCCTTCTTGTGCTCCTTCGTCTCATTCAGCTTTGTCCTAAGGGCGGCGGTCCTGCCCTCAGCTTCGACCTCCAGGACTACAGCTTCAGGCAGTACTCATCGGCAAGATCCGCACGAACCTTCGCCACCATCCGGTCGACCTCCTCCTAGACATTGGCTTCCCACGCGGTGATGGTGTCCTCAGCCGTGGCCACCTAGCGCTCCCTCACCTCCAACCGCTCAAGCTCCAGGCTGCGCTCCAAGGCCTCCAGCACCAGTGCCTCCTCGCGCTTCAGGATCTCCTTCTCTTCGGAAGGTGCTCCCCTCGTTGACGCCATGACAGCCCTGCGCGCCTCGATCCGCTGCTCAAGGGTAGCGTTCAAGGCCCAGAGCTCCCGTTCGCGCTCCTTGGCAGCCTTGCGATGATGGTCGCTCTCCCTGGCTTCCTCCAAGGCTTGGGCGCTGCCTCGCATGAGGTCGCAAGGGATACCGCGGCCTTTGCCTTGTCACGCTCATGCTGAAGATGCCCAAGGTTTATGGCGACCTTCAAATGGTGCCACTCGTGAGCCAGGCGAAGGTCCTCTGTCTCAAAGCGAGCATCGACTTCGACAAACTCTTCTCCAAGATGGCTCAGCGCACCCATCGCCTCCTAGAAGAGCTCGTGGCGTACGGTGCCACTCCCGTGCGTGAACTACAGTGCACGGCCAAGCCCGTCCTCCGCGCTAAGGGTTGTTGGGGAAGCTTGAGGTGGCCTGCCTTCCCCTGGCAGGGGGCTCGAGGCCGGTGCCTTCCCTGCCACCTTGCGGGTTTCGGCCGAGGTGCTGGGTGGTGCGGCCTCGCCACCCGAAGACAAAGCTAGTGCTGGGGCCACCCAGCCACCAGCAATGACCAATGGAGGAGCCCTTGGCACACCTTCTGCACCCCAGGCCGGACCGCAAAGGAAGGATGCCATGAAAGCAGGGTCGAGACCCCCCATCGGCGCGTCCACCTCTTGGGCAGGCACCATGCCTCCCGCGCGGTCGGACATGGGGGGCTCGAGGCCATGAGCGAGCTAAGGACTGGTGAAGGCGGGACCTCGGGAGGCCTCGCCGCTGCAGCCAAAGGGACCCTGAACAGTCGTCGTTAGGAAATGACGCATCACACAAGAAATCGCGAAGATAAGGTACTCACTCGTCCGTAGCTATGTACTTCCTCTACTTTAGTGGCCGGTAGGCGTCACCACTGTAGCTTGGACCCTCTTCCTCTTGTGGAGTGCTTCGTAGTTCAGGCGGAGCTGGCCGAAGCCCCGAGCACGACCATCAGCGTCTGGGGCGTTCGACGGGGCTCCTAAGGCGGCGACCTCGGGAGCGTCGGGCTGCGGCAGCTCTCTAGCCTCCACCTCAAGACTTCTTGTCCAAGCTTTGAGGGCGGTGACCTCGAGAGCTCCGGATTGTGTCGGCTCTGCTACCGCCCCCTCAGGATGGGACACCCGACCTTCTGGATCTGCCACCTCAGGAGCGCCAGGCTGTGTCACCCCTTTAGCAGCTGCCCTGGCGGCCCTTGGTAGCATTCGCCCCCTGCATCCTCCTCTGGGGCGCGCGCCGTGGGGGTGGCTGGCAGAGGAACCACCAGGACGGGGTTCTTGCGGGACCCTTCATGGCCAGCCAGGTGCAGCCCCCACTCATCAAAGAAGGGCATCTGCCTCATGAACTCCTCCTTCTTCGAGTAGCAGTACAGGAGGCATCCCTCCACTGGAAGCATGGCCGGTGCCGTGTCGCCTGTCAGGAGCTCGAGCACCAGGCGCATCATCTCTGGAGGAAGCGCGGACACCTGGAGCATCATGGGGTCCCTCTGCCGGAGAAGGCCCACATCGGGCGAGAATGGCGCTGAAGTAGAGAAATGCAGCACTGGACAAACTCCCTCGATATCATGGGCACCGTCACCCCATGATCCTTCAGCCTGGCCAGCCGGCGCTAGACGTAAGCAAGCCGATGGTCGACAAGCTTCGCATGCCCCCAGCCAGAGCTAGGTATGGCCGGCACCCGAGGAAGAATGAGCAAGGAGTTGAGAACGCCGACATCACACACCGCTTCCGAAATCCACTTATAGTTGGCGAGAGCTCGAAATCGATGCCCGAGCCGGCCGTCGATGCCACAGCCTGGAAGGCCATGCATCCCGAGCGCTAGCGGGCATCGACCAGGTGAAGTGAGAATAAATGGCGAAACAAGGCCACGAAGGGGGCGATGCCCACCATGGCCTCATAGACAAAGGCAAAGACGGCAAGGAGAATGATGGACTGAGGATCCAGATGCAGCATGTGGACTTGGTAATGAGAGAGTATGGCCTTGAAGAAATCAGAGAAAGGGGGATCAGGCCAGCCAAGAGAGCGTGAAGATGAAGGGGAATCTCAGTGGCTGCCATGTCGACCATGGTCCGGGAGGCAGGCCAAGCCACCATTGCCTTACACTCATTGGAATTGCCGGCGAGCGTCGGATGGATCTTGTCCAGCCCTTCTTGATTAACCACCATCGACCGCTCGAGGGCGGGCTCGAAGGCTGGCAGAGGTTCAACCGAAGTGTTGGCTTTCCTCTTCTTCTTTGACCGCGGAGCCATAGAAGCAAGGGAGGACCAGCGCTGGTGTCAGATCCGGGAAGGAAGCCACTATCTTTCACGAAGGTGATGGAGCCAAGGGAGAGCACAGCAAGCAATGAAGGAGAGGCTGCGTTGGCGATGGCGGCCGCCGAGCCGGGCGAATATCAAGACTACGTGGGGAAGTGTGGTGCCCACGACCCATCAATCGCCACATGTTGATCGAGGCCACAGGCGGTTAGGTCATGTGGTGCTCCGCACTTGCCCTTTGGATTCGCCGCGAATCCAAGTTCGAGCATGCCTTGGGCCTGGGGGCTACTGTTGGCGTCCTGGGAATGGGGGTACCCAGGATTGCCTTCCTGCGGCCCATGGCGTGGCTTCATCGGTGGCCTAGTACGGCCCAGCTCCAACAACCGCAACCAAGACCCTCGTGAGGCAGACGACACCAAGACCTCCCTGGGGGCGGCCTCACCAAGCTGGCTCCTGAGAAGTGGAGATATCGATGCAAGGTGCACCTCGCGAGGCTCACATGACGTGAGCCGTGACAACCAAGGCCAGGCAGGCGCCAGCGGGCGCAGTGGACAAGTTTCCTCTTTGGTGCCAAGAATGCAAGCACAGGTGCGGAGTCCCGAGGAATCAAGCAAAGGTTTCCATATCGGTGCAACAAGACCAAGACCGCGAGGACGGAGGTCATCGTGGAGCCCACCTCGGCGTCACCACCAGAGCCTTTCGTACACGAAGACTACTTTTGTCAGGATAACTTCTACTAGTTGCCCCCCTTCATATTTGTCCGTTGTGGGATCCCTTCCCGCCTTGCATTTGGGAAGAGGACCAAGGCCACTATAAATAGGACATAGCCACCACCTTAGAGGGGGACGGATCATTCAGATCATCCTCTCACCCACTAGCTCATTGAGCTCAAGAACACCTCACCTCCTAAGGCTGTTCTACCACTGTACTAGTTCATCCTCAGCTCCTCGAGGCAATCCACCACAAAGCTGGAGTAGGGTATTACACCTTAAGGTGGCCCGAACCAGGATAAACTATTCTGTATCTTGTCCCTTGGGTTTGTCGAGCTAAGGCTAGGAATCATTGAGCAGGCAGATTGGTGAGGACAAGTTCTTCGCACGCACCCCAGTGTTCAAACCTCTCAAAGGGTCTGCGGAACCCCAAATCTGACAATACTGATGTATGCGGTCCAATGAGTGTTGAGACTCACGATGGGTATCGTTATTTTCTAACCTTCACAGATGATTTGAGCAAATATGGGTATATCTACTTAATGAAACATAAGTCTGAAACATTTGAAAAGTTCAAAGAATTTCAGAGTGAAGTGGAAAATCATCGTGGAGGTGAATATTTGAGTTACAAGTTTGTTCTTCATTTGAAACAATGTGGAATAGTTTTGTAACTCACGCCACCTGGAAGACCACAGAGTAATGGTGTGTCCGAACATCGTAACCATACTTTATTAGATATGGCGCGATCTATGATGTCTCTTAGTGATTTACCACTATCATTTTTGGGTTATGCTTTAGAGACAGCTACATTCATGTTAAATAAGGCACCATCTAAATCCGTTGAGACGACTCCATATGAATTGTCGTTTGGCAAGAAACCTAAGCTGTCCTTACTTAAAATTTGGGGTTGTGATGCTTATTTGAGAAGCTTCAACCTAATAAGCTCGAACCCAAATTGAAGAAATGCGTCTTAATAGGATACCCAAAGGAAACTGCTGGGCACACCTTCTATCACAAATCTGAAGTCAAGATATTTGTTGCTAAGAATGGATCCTTACTTGATAAGGAGTTTCTCTTGAAAAAGTGAGTGGGAGGAAAGTAGAACTTGATGAGGTAATTGTGCCTTCTCCCGAATTAGAAAGTAGTTCATCGCAGAAATCCGTTCCAATGATTCCTACACTAATTAGTGAGGAAGCTAATGATGATGATCATGAAACTTTAGATCAAGTTACTATCGAACCTCGTAGGTCAATCAGAGTACGATCCGCACCAGAGTGGTACGGTAATCCTATTCTGGAAGTCATGTTACTAAACCATGATGAACCTATGAACTATGAGGAAGCGATGATGAGCCCAGATTCCGCAAAATGGCTTGAGGCCATGAAATCTAAGATGGGATCCATGTATGAGAACAAAGAGTGGACTTTGGTTGACTTGACCGATGATCGACAAGCCATATAGAATAAATGGATCTTCAAAAAGAAGACTGACACTGACGGCAATGTTACTGTCTACAAAGCTCGACTTGTTGCAAAAGGTTTTCGAAAAGTTCAAGGAGTGAGTATGATGAGACCTTCTCACCCGTAGCGATGCTTAAGTTTGTCCGAGTCATGTTAGCAATTGCCGCATTTTATGATTATGAAATTTGGCAAATGGATGTCAAAACTGCATTCCTTACTGGATTTCTTAAAGAAGAATTGTATATGATGCAACCAGAAGGTTTTTTCGATCCTAAAGGTGCTAACAAAGTGTGCAAGCTCCAGCGATCCATTTATGGACTGGTGCAATCATCTCGGAGTTGGAATATACGCTTTGATAGTGTGGTCAAAGCAAATGGTTTTATACAGACTTTTGGAGAAGCATGTATTTACAAGAAAGTGAGTGGGAGCTCTGTAGCATTTCTAATATTATATTTGGATGACATATTGTTGATTGGATATAATACAGAATTTCTGGATAGCATAAAATGATACTTGAATAAGAATTTTTTTCAATGAAAGCCTCGGTGAAGCTACTTATATATTGGGCATCAAAATCCATAGAGATAGATCAAGACGCTTAATTGGGCTTTCACAGAGCACATACCTTGATAAAGTTTTGAAGAAGTTCAAAATGGATCAGTCAAAGAAAGGGTTCTTGCATGTGTTACAAGGTCTGAAGTTGAGTCAGACTCAATGTCCGACCACTGCAGAAGATAGAAAGAAAATGAAAGTCATTCCCTATGCCTCAGCCATAGGTTCTATCATGTATGCAATGTTGTGTACCAGACTGATGTGTGCCTTGCTATAAGTTTAGCAGGGAGGTACCAAAGTAATCCAGGAGTGGATCACTGGACAATGGTCAAGAACATCCTGAAATACCTGAAAAGGACTAAGGATACGTTTCTCGTTTATGGAGGTGACAAAGAGCTTGTCGTAAATGGTTACATCGATGCAAGATTTGACACTGATCCGGATGACTAAAAGTCGCAAACTGGATACATATTTATATTGAATGGTAGAGATGTAAGTTGGTGCAGTTCCAAGAAGAGCATCGTGGCAGGATCTACGTGTGAAGCGGAGTACATAGCTGCTTCAGAAGAAGCAAATGAAGGAGTCTGGATGAAGGTGTTCATATCCGATCTAGGTGTAATACCTAGTGCATCGGGTCCAATGAAAATCTTTTGTGACAATACTGGAGCAATTGCCTTAGCGAAGGAATCTAGATTTCACAAGAGAACCAAACACATCAAGAGACACTTCCATTCCATCCGCGATCAAGTCAAGGAGGGAGACATAGAGATTCACAAAATACATATGGATCTGAATGTTGCAGACCTATTGACTAAGACTCTTTCACGAGCAAAACATGATCAGCACCAAGACTCCATGGGTGTTAGAATCATTACTATGTAATCTAGATTATTGACTAGTGCAAGTGGGAGACTGAAGGAAATATGCCCTAGATGCAATAATAAAGTTTTTATTTATATTTTCTTATATCATGATAACTTTTTATTATTCATGCTAGAATTGTATTAACCGGAAACTTAGTACATGTGTGAATACATAGACAAAACAGAGTGTCCCTAGTATGCCTCTACTTTAGTAGGTCGTTAATCAAACATGGTTAAGTTTCCTAATCATAGACATGTGTTGCCATTTGATGAACGGGATCACATCATTAGAGAATGATGTGATGGACAAAACCCATCTGTTAGCTTAGCATAATAATTGTTAAGTTTTATTGCTATTTCTTTCTTCATGACTTATACATATTCCTCTGACTATGAGCTTATGCAACTCCCGAATACGGAGGAACACCTTGTGTGCTATCAAACATCACAACATAACTGGGTGATTATAAAGATGCTCTACAGGTGTCTCCAAAGGTGTTTGTTGGGTTGGCATAGATCAAGATTAGGATTTGTCACTCTAAGTATCGGAGAGGTATCTCTGGGTCCTCTCGGTAATGCACATCACTATAAGCGTTGCAAGCAAAGTAACTAATGAGTTAGTTGCGGGATGATGCATTACGGAACGAGTAAAGAGACTTGTCAGTAACGAGATTGAACTAGGTATGATGATACCGACGATTGAATCTCAGGCAAGTAACATACCGATGACAAAGGGAATAACATATGTTGTTATTTCGGTTTGACCGATAAAGATCTTCGTAGAATATGTAGGAACCAATATGAGCATCCAAGTTCCGCTATTGGTTATTGACTGGAGACTATCTCGGTCATGTCTACATAGTTCTTTAACCCGTAGGGTCCGCATGCTTAACGTTCGATGACGATTTGTATTATGAGTTATGTGTTTTGGTGACCGAAGTTTGTTCGGAGTCCCGGATTAGATCACGAACAAAACGATGAGTCTTGAAATGGTCGAGAGGTAAAGATTCATATATTGTAAGGTAGTATTCGGACATCGGAATGGTTCTGAGTGATTCGGGTATTTTACCAGAGTACCGAGGGGTTAACGGAACCCCCCGGGGGAATTAATGGGCCGACATGGGCCTTAGTGGAGAGAGAGGAGGGCCGCAAGGGGTGGCCGCACCCCCCCATGGCAGTCCGAATTGGACTAGGGGAGGGCCGGCGCCCCCTTTCCCTCTCCCTCTCCCTCTCCTTCCTTTTCTCTCCGGTGAAGAAAGAAAAAAGGGGTGAATCCTACTAGGATTAGGAGTCCTAGTAGGACTCCCCCCTTGGCATGCCCCCTCTAGGACGGCCGCCTCCTCCTCCCCTCCTTTATATATGGGGGTGGGGCACCCCAAAGGCACATCAATTGTTCTCTTAGCCGTGTGTGGTGCCACCCCCCTCCACAGTTTAGTCCTCCGGTCATAGTGTCATAGTGCTTAGGCGAAGCTCTGCGCGGATCACATCACCGTCACCACGCCGCCGTGCTAATGGAACTCTCCCTCGACCCTCTGCTGGATCAAGAGTTCAAGGGATGTCATTGAGCTGAACGTGTGCTGAACTCGGAGATGTCGTACGTTCGGTAATAGATCGGTTGGATCGTGAAGACGTTCGACTACATCAACCGCGTTAACCTAACGCTTCCGGTTTTGGTCTATGAGGGTACGTGGACACACTCTCCCCCTCTCGTTGCTATGCATCTCCTAGATAGATCTTGCGTGATCGTATGAAATTTTTTGAGAGATCTCCCCCTCTGGTTGCAGGGTTGTTTGAGAGATACCATCTTCATCCTACGCCTCCCACGGATTGATAAACCTTAGGTCATCCAGTTGAGGGAAATTTGCTACTGTCCTACAAAATCTGCACTTGGAGGCCCAACAACGTCTAGAAGGATAAAGTTGTGTAGTAGACATCAAGCTCTTTTCTCGCGTCGTTGCCGGGGAGGTGAGTGCTTGAAGGTATATCTTTAGATCTTGCAATTGAATCTTTTAGTTTTTTGTTTTATCACTAGTTTAGTCTATAAAAGAAAACTACAAAAAATTGGAATTGAGGTTGCCTCATATGCTTCAAGTGTTAGAGGAAGAATTCAATGAAATGTTTCGCACTAAATATTTGAATGATGAGCATGATTGCAATGTTGTTAGTCTGAATTATTTGAATATTCATGATGCTAATGATATGCAAAGCCACAAGCTTTGGGATGCTATGTTTGATGAAGATGATATTTTTTGTCCCCCAAGTTTTGATGAGCAAATTTATTATGATGAAAGCATGCCTCCTATTTATGATGATTATATTGAAAAAGTGGATTTGGAGAGGTCATGACGTTATTTAGTGATGAATCCACTATTTCAGAAGAGGTTCCAATTGATTATGAGAACAAAGTTGATATCTATGATGATTATTGTGATGACTTGTATGCTATTAAGAATAATGATAACCATGAAACTTGTCATCTTGATTTTAATTTTCAATTGGATTATGCCTCACATGATAGTTATTTTGTTGAGTTTTCTCCCACTTCTATTCATGAGAAGGAATTTGCTTATGTGGAGAGTAATAAAATTTCTATGCTTGTAGATCATGAAAAGAATGCTTTATGTGATAGTTATAATGTTGAATTAATTCATGATGCTACTGACAATTATTATGAGGGAGGAATATATGCTTATAGGAATCGCAATAATATCAAGTTTCCTCTCTATGTGTTGAAAATCTTGAAGTTATGCTTGTTTTGCCTTCCTATGCTAGATGATTCTTGTTCCCATGAATTGTTTGCTCACAAAATCCCTATGCATAGGAAGTGGGTTAGACTTAAATGTGCTAGTCATATGCTTCATGATGCTCCCATTATGTTTCAATTCTTCTCTTTTATGTGAGCACCATTGACACCATCATGCCTAGCTAAAAAGGCATTAAAGAAAAGCGCTTGTTGGGAGACAACCCAATATTTACCCCTAGTATTTTTGTGTGTTCACATGATTATAGTACTTTATTAATCATGTTTTATAGCTTTTGTTTCAATAAAGTGCCATGTAAGACCTTTGGGATGGTCTATGGTGATAGTTGATTTGATCTTGCTGAAAAACAGAAACTTTTGCACCTTGTAAAATAATTTTCTTTTTTACAGAAGCGTGATAAAATAATGATTCCTTTTGCACAAGATTGATATAAAAATTGCCTAGACTGTCCTAATTTTTCTGAATTTGTGGAGTTATAGAAGTATGCAAATTTCCAGAATACTACAGATTGTTCTGTTTTTGACAGATTATGTTTTTATTGTGTTGTTTGCTTATGTTTTTATTGTGTTGTTCACTTATTTTGATGAATGTATGGGTAGTTTCGGAGGGTATGAACCATGGAGAAGTTAGAATACAGTAGATATAACACCAATATAAATTTAGATTGAGTTCACAACAGTACCTAAGTGGTGATTTGCTTTATTATACTAACAGAGCTTACGAGTTTTCTGTTGAGTTTTGTGTTGTGAGGTTTTCAAGTTTTGGGTAAAGTTTCGATGGACTACAGAATAAGGAATGCCAAGACCCTAAGCTTGGGGATGCCCAAGGCACCCCAAGGTAATACTCAAGGACAACCAAGAGCCTAAGCTTGGGGATGCCCCGGATGGCATCCCCTCTTTCATCTTCATTCATCGGTAACCTTACTTGGAGCTATATTTCTATTCACCACATGATATGTGTTTTGCTTGGAGAGTCATTTTATTTTATTAGGATTTTCTTGCTGTTTGAATAAAATATTAAAATCTGACTTAATTGTTATAGAGTCTTCACATAGTTACATAATTATTCGACTACTCATTGATCATCACTTATATCTTTTGGAGTAGTTTGTTAGTTTCCCTAGTACTTCACTTATATTTTTTAGAGCACGGCGGTGATTTTATTTTGAAGAAATTGATGAACTCTTATGCTTCACTTATATTATTTTGAGAGTATTGAAACAACATGGTAATTTTCTTTGGTTATGAATTTAGTCCTAATATGATGGGCATCCAAGAGGGATATAATAAAAACTTTCATATAAAGTGCATTGAATACTATGATAAGTTTGATTCCTTATGATTGTTTTGAGACATAGAGATGGTGATATTAGAGTCATGCTAGTAAGTAATTGTAAATTGGAGAAATACTTGTGTTAAGTTTTGTGATTCCCGTAGCATGCATGTATGGTGAACCGTTATGTAACGAAGTTGGAGCATGATTTATTTATTTATTGTCTTCCTTATGAGAGAGGTCTGGGACAAGTGATGGTTTTTTTCTACCAATATATCCCCCTAGGAGCATGTGTGTAGTACTTTGTTTTGATGACTAATGGATTTTTGCAATAAGTATGTGAGTTCTTTATGACTAATGTTGAGACCATGGATTATACGCACTCTCACCCTTCCACCATTGCTAGTCTCTCTAGTGTCGTGCAACTTTCGCTGGTACCATACACCCACCATATACCTTCCTCCAAACAGCCACCATACCTACCTATTATGGCATTCCCATAGCCATTCCGAGATATATTTGTCAGATTCAGGGTTCTGGCAAACCCTTGAGGTTCGAACTCTGCTGTGCGCACGAAGATCCCTCTCTTCCTAGCTCGCTCTCGCAACGATCTCAAGGCCTAGCTCGCCGAACCCAGGGAACAAGAGACACGAGGTTTATATTGGTTTGGGCCATCATTGTGGTCTAATACCCTACTCCAGTGTGGTGTGGTGGATTTCCTCGAGGGCTAAGGATGAATCAGTACAGTGGATGAACAGCCTCCTGAGGAGAGGTGTTCTTGAGCTCGATGAGCTGGTGTGTCTGAAGATGTTCCAAATGATCTGTCCCCTGCTATGGTGGTGGCTAGCCCTATTTATAGAGTCCCTAGTCCTCTTCCCAAATGTTTGGCAGGAAGGGATCCCACAATCGCCAATTTTGAAGGGAGACAATTAGTACAAGTTATCCTGACAAAAGGTGGTCTTCGCCTGCCAAAGGTATTGGTGGTGATGCAGCTGTGGGCTCTGCCGTGACCTTTGTCCTGCCATCCTGCTAGTCTTGGTCTTATTGCACCAATAAGGAAACATTTGCCTGATGCCTCAGGACTCCTCGCTTGTGCTTGCCTCTTTAGCACCAAAGAGGAAACTGGCACTCTGCGCCCGCTGGCGCCCGCCTGGCTTCGGTCGTCATGGCTCACGTCATGCGAACCTCGCGAGGTGCCCCCCCCCCACCTTGATATCTCCGCTCCTCGGGAGCCAGCCTAGTGAGGCTGCCCCTGAGGAGGTCCTTTATCGTTAGCCTCGCGAGGCTTGGCCCATCGTGAGGGTCTTGAGTGGTTGCTGATGAAGATGGGTCGTACCGGGCCGCCGGTAGAGCCATGTCGTGGACCGCAGGTAGGCAAGTCTGGGTATCCCCATTCCCAGGCTGCCGATGGTAGCCCCCGGGCCCAAGGCGTGCTCGGACTTGGCTTCGAGGCGAAGCCAAAGGGCAAGTGTGGAGCACCGTGGGCCCCAACCGCATGTGGCCTTGATTCACACGTCGCGATTGACAGGACATGGGCATCTCCGCTTCCCCATGCTGCCTTGGCAACCATTCTGCTTGACAAGTCTCTGCTGCATGCAGAAAAACCATCATTACCTGCGATCATGGAGGTCAGCGGTTGGCCTCCTCTTGGCTATAAATGAGGAGAGAGGCGGAGCCCCCATTGCTCATCTCTTCCTCCACTTCGCCTTCTTCTTCTTCTTACCCCTTGCTTCTCCATCTTGTGACAACACCCATGGCGCCGATAAGGAGGTTCTCCGCTGTCGAGAAGGGGAAGGCCCCCCGTGAAGAGCAGGGGACTCTTCCCCCGAAGAAGAGGTTGGCCCGCCCCCGCGAGGCCGGAGGTGACGAGGCCATGGTACGAGCAGCCTCCCCCAGGCTACTCGTTGCCCTTGTATGCCCAAGCACAAGGCCCCGGAGGAGGAGGCAATGCCTCGCGCCACCCGCGCCACGGTCACGGCGGCCTTGTCGTGGTGGCATGCTCCACCAGCCTGCGAACTCACGCCGAGGTATCCTCGCGTGAACTCGTGGTGTGGGTGGCGATGCCGCTGAGCACCTGGATCAGGTTCCCGCAATTGTCCGCTGAAGAGATGCCGCCAAGGGGGCCGCTCGAGCTGTGGCTGCAACACGCCGAGTGCGCCACCCCAGCGACAAGAGCGGAGGTTGAGGCCATCTCCCCGGGCAAGATCTTCATGACCCGTGGACGGGCGAGGTTGCCTGTGTCTATCGCGCATAGGGGGCCCTCGCCATCCATATCAAGTACGATGGCACCTCCATGATGTTCTTCAAAGTCTTTGATGAGGAAGGCCGCCGCCTGGAGTGCTGCCCTGAAGGGGGTCGCTAGGATGGCGCTGGGGCTGGCACTGGGCTCGCCCTTGGTACTGCCGACAACTCCTTCAGCAGTAGCGACGGCCCCTGGGAGTTCAGCGACTCTCCCGAGCCTGATGAGACTCCGGAGAAGAGCGACGACAGCTATGTGCCCCGAGCTCTCGTCGTGCCCGGAGCGCAGCAGCAGCGTCTGCCCGTCGTCGTCGCTGATCTGGATGGGGTTGACGCCGGCCCTCGTGGCCCACTACTGATGACTGCGTCGGCGGCGACACCTATTGGGGTGTGTAAAAAATAGATAAACGCTTGTAAAGAATCTATAACGCTTGTAAAGACTCTATAACGCGCCCTAGAAACCTCCTTCCTTTGTTCTCTGTGTTGAATCGAGATGAAACCCATGGGGGTGTGTAAAGAATATATAACGCTTTTGCATCAATGTCATTCTTATTGCAAACTTTGTGACTGCATATCTTGCTTTGGCATTATCCCCCTTTTCATCCTCGCGGTAGCTTAGCGCTCTACGCCGACAGGTCCCAGTCCTTAGGCAGACGTTAGCCATCGCCGATATGCAAGGTCGCGATGCCGTGGTCAAGGCCAGGAGTTGAGCGGTCCAGGGTCCGGTAAGAGCTTCTGAGTCGCGATGCTCAGGAGGTCCCCCTTGGCGTGCAAGCAGCTCCCTAAAGGCATAAAAGGAAGGCGGCACTGCCGGAGCAAGGCTGCAAGAGCCGAAAATCCAAAGTCATGAGTTGGGCTGTCTTGAATACATGACTTATCTTAGCGATTCGGGTCAATTCCTTGTGTGGCGCCCGATTTACGCGCCACTGATGGTGATACCGTCAGGTTGTGGTCATGCCGACTCCCCCCTTTCACAATCTCCTAAGTGCTCTGTGTCCTCGGGTCCCGACCCTCGAGCGAGCTCAACGACTGCTGGTATGCCAGGTCATGACGCCGTGGTCAAGGCTAGGGGGTGAGGGCTGGAGAGTTAGTAAGAGCTCCTAAGCCGCGATGCTCAGGAGCCCTCCTTTTAACGCCCAAGCGAAAAGCATGAAAGGGAGCAGCTGGCGGGACACCTGTAGCTAGGCTCCGGAGATTCCTGCGAGTTAGTGCGAGAGAGAGAGAGAGAGCGAGAGTAGCCCATAGCCGCGCTTGCCGCCCTGCCATTGCTCCTTCCGTGAGAAGATGAAGGCATTGTGGATTAGGTGAGGTGGCGTGCACGGAGCGAGCCGCGAGCCAGAGCTCGACTGCACAGGTTTATCAGTGTTGCAGGGATGGAATCGAGCACAAGCACCATGCCAGGATGTGAGACTTCCGTTGCGGGATGAGTAAATGACCGATCAGCAACGCGGGAGGCCGCGATGAGCAAGCACTAGGTGAGCAATGATTATAAAGCAATTCATGCAAGGAGGCAAGCCAGTTCGGATAGATGCAAGAACGATATATGCCACCGGGACGGACCCAAGAGGCATGGGGATGATGCAGCCCAAGGGGTGCCCCCAACAGAGCAAGCTAAAGATGCAAAGGGATATACATCACAGGGACGGGCCCGTGCGGCTTGGGGATAATGCTGCCCGAGGGGCGCCCCCAACTGAATGGACTGCAAAGAGTCACCTGATACCGCTGCTGGAGAGGTGTTGGGATAGCTGAAGATGCGTGCTAAAGAAGCTGCCCCTCACGAGCCGCCAAAGCCCTGAACCTCAGGAGACCCAGGGGGTCCAAGTGGCTCCTGAAGAACTGTCGCCGCCCCCGCCAAGGCTGCGTGGTGCCTAGCCTCCTGAGCCGCTAGAATGCCCCACATGTGGCGCTGGAAGGTGACAGCCGCGTTCGGCAGGCCAAAAGGCATGCGAATGTAGCTGTGAGGGGGGCCCTCGCACCGTCCAATACTCGATGGATAGAAGCGCCCCTGAGATGCGGCCTTGTTAAGCCCTGGAATGTCGACACAGACGCGCAGCTTGTCACCCTCGCCAGGACACGGAGCTGCGCCAAGTGGTGAGCGGCGGTCGCCGCGCATGGCTCTTGCTTCCTGAAGCTCCCCGGTTGCCTTGGTGATGAACTCCTGAGCACTAGGCACTCCGCGCCTTGTGCCCTCTTGAGGGAAACGTGTGGTGAAGCACACCTCCACGTGGTGCCCGAGCGTCTCCCTCGTGACGTTAGCTAGGTCTGAGGCCCTCCAGAAGAGAGCCCCCAAGCCCAGCCTGAGGAGGGCACCGGGCGCGCCTTCCTATGCGAGGGAAGGAGGCGCCCCAGCTGCGGGCGCAGATCCTGAGGTGGCGCCGCTAGAAACACCGCTTTCCTAAGGCCCTTGGTGGAGTAGCTGCTTCTTCTTCTTGGGGTTGGCCTCAGGAGGGTACAGGGTGCCTTCGTTGTCGGGGTCTTCAGCCGCTGCAACTTGGTAAGCGCGCTCGAGGGAGCACACCGCATCTCTTTCCTTGCACGCAACCGAGATGATGCCACCGCTCCCTGCCATCTTGAAGACGTTGTAGCCGTGATGGGTTACTGCCATAAACTTGGCCAGGGCTGGATACCCAAGGATGGCGTTGTACGGTAGGCGGATGTGGGCGATGTCGAAGTCAATGAGCTCGGTGCGGTAATTGTCGTGCTGGCCGAATGTGACAGGGAGGCGGACCAGCCCTATTGGGGTGGTGGAGTCGTCGGTCACTCCTGACAAGGGCTTGGTATGTTGTAGCTGATCGTATGGCACTTGGAGGCGATGAGGGTCTTGGTGACTTGAACATTGCTGATGATGGGCGAACAGAGCATTGGGAGGGCGCCGGTAGTTGCTGCGCACTTGAGCTGGTCGGACGAGCTAAAGGAAATGGCGCACTTGGACCACCTCAGCGGGTGTGTGGCCTCGAGCCTGGGGAGAGCCGCGTTCACATCTCGGGTGAACTGCTTGAAGATGCGCTGGGAGGCTGGGGCCTGAGCATCCCCCCCCCCCCAAGATGCAGGCGATGGCATTAGGGCTCCTAACCCCCCCCTGTCTTGATAGTGGTCGTCGTTTCTCCTAGGCGGCAGTGGCTCCTGAGGGAGGCTGACGTTGCCTTGAGGATGGTCCTCACGAGGCTGGTCCCTCCAGGCGCCCTCGCGAGGCTGGTCCTGCCAGCGATCCTCACGAGGTCAGTCCTACCACTCCTGGCGAGGGCTGCGGTCGTCCCAGCGTCCTCCACTTCGTCCTCCTCCTCGGTCGTATCCCTAGTCGCTGCGCTCGGGGCGTCGATCGAAGTGCCCGTCGCGGATGGCCCTAGGCTCTTGATAGTCATTGGTGTTGTGGCTGTGTACGTTGTGGAAGGCACAGAACAGACAGCTTCCCTTGGACGACTCGAGGTGGTCTCGGCTGTGCTTCGTCTCCGGCTCAGCCGCGACCACGGCTACCCCCTTACGCTTCACATTTTTGGCCTTGGCTTCTTGTCTTCCGGGTCAGCGGCAGGAAGCTCGAGGAGGGAGAGGCGCCCTTCCTCAGCTCTTGCACACTTGGTCACCATGTTGAACATCTCCAGGGCCGTGCATAGCTCCTCGCGGATGGCGAGCTCCTCCTTCATCTTGACATCGCGGACGCCGTCGAAGAACGCAAAGATGATGGCCTCATCCGTCACCTTGGGGATCTTGAGGCGAACGTTGTTGAAGTGTTGAATGTACTTTTGCAAGGTCTCCCTTGGCTGCTGCTTGATGCGTCGCAGGTCACCCGTGGCTGGCGGGCCGTCGCGAGTGCCCTGGTAGTTGGCGACAAAACACTGGTGCATCTCGCCCCGGGAGGAGATCGATCCCGTGGGAAAGTTCAGCAGCCATGAGCGCGTGCCATCTTTGAGGGCCATGGAAAACCAGTTCGCCATGACCTTCTCGTCACCATTGGCTGCCTCGATGCTCAGCTCGTAGAGCTACAAGAACTCCGCGGGGTCGGGGTGCCGTCGTATCATGGAGGCAGGTCTGTCTTGAACTTGCCGGGCCAGACGACACTGCGTAGCTCGGGAGTGAAGGCACGGCAGCCTGCTGTGGTCGCCGGAGCTCGTCGCAGAGGCGGAGCCCGGTCCTGGTATCCACGTGACGCCACTGCAGGCGGTACGCGGCCTTGACGCGGTGGTGCTGGGAGCGTAGGAGCGTTTTCTTGCGACCTCGGGACTTCTTGGCAGCTTCCTTCTTCGTGCGCAGGTGCCCGGCATGGCGGGTCGTGCCGCGTGCCTTTGTGCGAGGGCACCGTCTTGATGCAGAGGTGGTGGAGGCACTCCGTGAGCTACGTCGCCCTCAGGTGGAGGTGGGCGAGGCAGCGAGAGAGACGGTGCGGGAGAGCCCCCAGCGGCGCTGGCGAGCTCGGCGATGCGGTCCAGCCAGTCCTCATAGAGGTCATCGACCGGGCGGTAATGTATGAGCTCACGTGCCATGAACAGCACGGCCTGCGTGTTCGTGGGTGCGCGGCGAGCGTGGGACGACGAGCCAGCCGGAGCCAGTGATAGGGTGGCAGTGCGTCCGTCCTGCCGCACGGAGGGGTGCAACAATGAAGCTTGTTGCTCGTTCCCTGCCAAGCCGGTGGCGGCGTTGGCAGCGGGTGATGGAGAATGGCAGGGAGGCCCACCAACGTGCGCCGTCTGAGTGATGAGGGCAGCGAGGGCGGCCAAGTGCTCAGCATAGGATCGGCGAGCGTCAGCCATGGATACGGTGGAGCAGTGGAGCGTGGATCGACGGGAGAAAGGCTTCGGAGACCCCCTACCTAGTGCGCCAAATGTCGAATTTAGGGTTCCGGCAAACCCTTCAGGTTTGAACTCTGGGGTGCGCGTGAAGATCCCTCTCTTCCTAGCTCGCTCTCGCAACGATCTCAAGGCCTAGCTCGCTGAACCCAAGGAACAAGAGACGCGAGGTTTATACTGGTTCGGGCCACCGTTGTGGTGTAATACCCTACTCCGGTGTGGTGTGGTGGATTTCCTTGAGGGCTAAGGATGAATCAGTACAATGGATGAACAGCCTCCTCAGGATAGGTGTTCTTGAGCTTGATGAGCTCGTGTGTCTGAGGATGGTCTGAATGATCCGTCCCTTGCTATGGTGGTGGCTAGCCCTATTTATAGAGGCCCTAGTCCTCTTCCCAAATGTTTGGCGGGAAGGGGTCCCACAATGGCCAATTTTGAAGGGTGACAACTAGTACAAGTTATCCTGACAAAAGGTGGTCTTCGCCTGCCAAAGGTACTGGTGGTGATGCAGCTGTGGGCTCCGCGGTGACCTTCGTCCTGCTGTCCTGCTGGTCTTGGTCTTGTTGCACAGATAAGGAAACCTTTGCCTGATGCCTCGAGACTCCTCGCATGCGCCTGTGTCTTGAGCACGAAAGAGGAAACTGGCACTCTGCGCCCGCTAGCACCGACCTGGCTTTGGTCGTCATGGCTCATGTCATGCAAACCTCGCAAGGTGCCCCTGTCGGTGTCAAAACTGGCGGATCTCGGGTATGGGGTCCCGAACTATGCATCTAAGGACGATGGTAATAGGAGACAGGGCACACAATGTTTACCCAGGTTCGGGCCCTCTCTATGGAGGTAATTCCCTACTTCCTGCTTGATTGATCTTGATGAATATGAGTGTTACAAGAGTAGATCTACCACGAGATCGTAATGGCTAAACCCTAAAGGTCTAGCCTCACTATGATTATGATTGTATGTCGATCCAGACTAAGCTCTCCAGTTTATATAGACACCGGACGGGACTAGGGTTGTACAAGGTCGGTTACAGAGAAAGGAATCTTCATATTTGGTCGCCAAACTTGCCTTCCACGCCAAAGAGAGTCCCATCTGGACAAAGCAGAGAGTCTTCGGTCTTGTTTCTTCACAGCCCATTTGTACGGCCCATGTAAAATAGGCCGGACCCCCGAGGACCCCTTAGTCCATGACTCCGTCAGTAGCCCCTGAACCAGGCTTCAATGACGAGGTGTCCGGTGCGCAGATTGTCTTTGGCATTGCAAGGCGGGCTCCCCTTTCCGAATACTCCAAGACAGTATTCGAATGAAACGAACGTGTCCGGATCTACAACAAAAGTACTACACACACAGCCATGGAGAGTATAATATTTCACGAATCCCATTTGCTGATAGCTTTTTGCAAGATGACATCATGTCTGTCCGGTTATTATATCGAACCGTTTTTGTCTGTCGTTCCCGTGTTTTGAGATGCGGTTTCCATTGGCACGTCTTGTCAAAGCAGAGATCGTGTCCCCTTATCACGGGATTCTCTTCAATACGGGCGTGGGTAATCCAACCGTGCCATTTATACCGCCCTTGGAAATAGGCGAGTTTTAAGGTGAGTGGGGACGCATTTGATATTTTACTGTCTTTATAAGGGGATAAGGACTCCCTTTCTTCTCCCACGCTTTCTTCCTCTGCCCTTCCATCCTTGAGCTCTAGCGCCCAAGTTCTCATCTTTCCCAACTCGAGCAAGCACTCAACCATGTTCGGTTCCGGAGGTCAAGGCAAGTGGATGGCCTCCTCCGTCAAGGAGAAGGACATCACTGAGCTTCCGGCAGCCAGGTATCTGGCGAAGGAAATCACCCACCGTCTTCCAACCAAGGGGCAAGTCGTCCCTACACCGAAGCCCAATGAGAGGGTGGTTTTCCTCCCTCATTTCATCTGTGGGCTAGGGTTTCCACTCCACCCTTTCGTTTGCAGGCTGATGTTCTATTACGGGCTAGACTTCCACGATCTAGCCCCAAACTCTTTCCTCAACATCTCGGCATTCATTGTCATGTGCAAGGCTTTCCTCCGCATCCAACCCCACTTCATACTGTGGCTCAAGGTCTTTAACATGAAGCCGAAGGTGGTGGATGGCCAGCACGTGGAGTGCTGAAGCGCCACGGTGAGCAAGATGCCCAATGCCATCTGGCCAAAAGGTACTTTCGTGGAGACTGTCATGGAGTGGCAGAAACTGTGGTTCTATATCACAGAGCCCCGCAGCACCACTTGGGCCACGGCTGCCGAATTCAATTCTGGAGCTCCGTTGCGGCTCACTACCTGGATTGAGAAGGGCCCAAATTGGTCTTCGTCAGACGAGCTGATAGCGTTGCAAATGCGTGTTCAAAGCATGGTGGATAAATACATTATGCTCGCCGACGTAATCCAAGTGATACCAGTTCACCGGATCCTCCCATGCCAAAGCCGAAGCCGCCCTTTATGGAAATTCAATCCAAAGAAGCACCACACTCTAGAAAGGCTCTTCGAAACCACTCATGAAGACGCCTGGAAGTTGCTCTTCAAAGGCAATGAGATGCCGCCAGCCATAGATTCGGACCGCGGGCACGACATTACCCACCCCGCCAACGAGGTAAGCCTTTAACGCATCCTCTACTTGCTTTCTTCAAGGAGGATATCTAAACTTGTATTATTTTAGGTATGGACGGAGAGAGCAGAGCGGATTCGGTGTCCGGCCCCGCTACCCGAGGAACCAGTCATCCCGCGCCTGGCGAAGATGCTGGTACCGGCGCCCTATACGGCGCCGGAGAAGAAGGCCAAGAAGAAGGCCAAGGGGGTCCGGAGTGGCCCCTGCCGCAAGGGCGCTTCGGACGTGACATCCGAAGACAAGACCCGCTCCTCCGCTGCTGAAGACGACGACGAGGAGGAGAGCGACTCTCCCCCTGATGGGGGGAGGAAGAGGGCGGCCTCCACAAATCTGGAGGTGGAGGCGCCCAAGAAGGGGAAAGGCCCTCTCGCGGACAACTCTGCGTGGGTCATCGACAGCAGTCCGGAGCGGCGCCCCGGAACAAGCCCCTGGCCGCATCGTGAGTACTAAGAACCCGCACATGTCCATTTATCCGGCCTCTCGACCTTATGGTATTTTATATGGCTAATCATGTTATTGCAGTCCGGCCCATGACAGCTCCCAGCGATCCTCATCAAGAGGCTCATTGGATTCGAAAGCAATGGCTAGCGATTCACCGCCAGCCGCTTACTCTCCCAAGGCTAAGGGAGACGATGAGGTGTTATCCCAAAGGACCTTCCCAAGCCAGGGAGAGGTTCAGGAGGCCGTCATGGCAGCGCCGGATGGCGACACCTCGGTCACCGGACACCTGGGGGAAAAAGCCCCCATGGAGACTGACGATGGGGGCCATGCTCAGTTCGGCCCTCATCCAAACATGGATCCGGAGACCCATGCGGCTCCAGAATCCGACAGGTAGCCTCCTTCCAGAGAGGGGGGCGTGACTGTCCCGCCGGGTAACCTCTGTCCATCTAGAGGCGCCGGATAATCTACTGGAAGCGCTACGAGGCGCTTCCATTGTGGAAGAACACTATATCCTTATGGGTACGGTGATTGAGAAGGTCCAGTCCGTCAAGAGTGTGGTGACCGAAACCTCTAGTGGCCTGCTGATAGGTTTTGAGGTAGGCGGCGCCAAGAAGAAATCCTAATATAGACAGTAGCCCCTGAGACATTGTCCGGTGTTCAAAAAGAAAAGCCGGACAGAGGATTAATTAAATTTCGCAGGGAACTAACTAAATGTGTCTTATGTGAATAAGCAGGCGTCGTTGCTAGCCGCGGCCTCACACACTGCCGAAGTCTCCGGACTAAAGCAAAGACTGAAGCGGGCCAAAGAGGAGCTTGGCCAAGCGAGGAAGCAGCTGGAAGAATAGCAAGGTATGTAGTGACTCGCTATATATTTGGAAAGAATAAATGATGTATATTGACCGTAGTGTCATGATATGTGTAGGAGCGACGACCGAGGTCGAGGCCCTTAAAAAGGCCCTGGCCAAAGCTGAGGGGAAAGCTGTCAAGGAGCAGGCCACTCGTAATAAGCTTAAGGACAGGATGAAAGAGGTCCAGCAAGAGCTCCTAGACGCTGTGAAGAAGTGTGAGGCTTGGAAGGCGATGTTTCAGCTCGAGAGACCGAACTCGCCAAGGCTTGCCAAAGCGCGGAAGCGTCCCAGGTTGAAGCCCAGGGTGCCCTCCAGGAGATCCAGGAGGCCAAGAAGATCACGGCGGGTAAGGCATTTAGTATGCAAAGCAAGTATATGAAGAAGAAATATTTCCTACTAACCCGGATTCGGAGTTCTCTAGGGGCATTTGCAGATCTGCCGCGCAGTGTGTCCGACACTGCGGGGTTCTTCCGAGCCAAAGAGGGGAGCTCAACGGAGAAACTATTCTGGTTGCAATACCTTGCGCCAGAACATCCAGTGCCCTTCACTGGTCAGCTAAAACAGTTGGTCGAGCTGCATAGGGTGGCCGAACTGGCCATGAAGGATTTAATAATCCGGCTGTGGCCAGCCAAAGTTATACCCAGTAGCTACTTCAGACTCATGAAGCGGCTGATTAGTGTCTGCCCTCGGATGGACATCGTCAAGAGGTCGGCCTGCATCGAGGGCCCGCGCATGGCCTTCGCCCGCGTCAAGGTGTGGTGGGCGAAGATGGATGTCGTCAAGCTTGTGACCGAGGGGCCACCTGAAGGCAAGGAGCACCGCACGCCGGAGTGGTATTTTAAAGACGTACTGTAGGGGTCCCGCATTGTGGAGACGCAATGTCCACAAGACACTATATTCAAATGAATATATTCATGTTGTCTCTGCCTTGTATAATGAAACAAATTTGTTATGTAATATAATGTTTGTTTTAAAATAATTCACCTCCTGTGCGGCCGTGTTGTATGAAATCTGAGAGTTGGCCAGTCATCGGCTTCTGCGCCCACGTAGGAAGTTCGGGGGTGTTCAAGATATCATCTAAACACTCTTGATCCAATTGTTTGGTCCGTGAAGGAGGTGTTTAGCGCAGTGAACCGGGCAATCAGACTATTCGGCTTCAACACCTTCACTTAGCCATAGGAGTTTGACGATAAAAATTTAGGCGCAGCCCCTGGTATTCGAACCAGGAAGCTATAAACACCTGATTGGGAAAGTACCAATCCCTCGTGTAATGCGGAAAAAATCTCTAACGATTTGAGACCTCCGAAGAGCTGACCGGCTCTCGCCGCATCATGACAGTCAGTTTCTGGCTTTCTCTACTGAGGTGCTCACCCGGGTAAACCAGGGCACAATCGCAGTAGTTCTCCCTTTACTACCTTAGCCAATATAGTGGAATGTAAGGTAGCAAGCACAGGAGCCAGGCAACCCAACTATTGACCAAAGACATGATTCAGAGCCAATGCATATAGTGCTAAATTCGGGGTGCCGAACTATACTGTAAAAAAGTGCTCCGATTTTGTTACCGTGTTTGTGGGGCACTATGAACCCCCTGGCAAATTGGAATGTACCAAAGTGTACGGGCGCTATCTGATATGGTTATCAACAGAAAAGGGCAAACAAAAAAAAGAGCAAGGGTAATGAGCCAAGGCCGCAGAATTTGGGCCGCAAAGTGTTTCCGTTATAATTCTATTAATACCTTGAAGTGCATTGATACAAATAGTGCAATAAGCAACGGGCTAAGCCATGACCAAGAGAGAGCTATGTGTGGGTCCTGAAAACAGTTAGAGTGATTGTTAAAGAAACCACCTAATAACTTCCCCTATACATATGTGCTTCATGCCATCTTGGTATATTTATCCTTTGAAAGGACCGGTAACTGGGCCACCAGGGGTATCCTGAGAAAACTTGAGAAGGAGAAGAGGAAATAGTGAGAGTATGTGTGTCTGGGAGCGGTCGAGCCGTATTGTGAATCACAGGCTAGTTATGCCTCCGTCTATGCCCATGGTATCTTGAGTGCGTAATTATGTACGCGCGGTACGAATGCCACTACTTGATCGGGACTGGGACGGAGGCCAAATTGCTAGTCGAGCTCTTGACGAGCTGTGTTGTCCTGCTGCAGAGTGGTCTGGACTCTCTTGGTAGTGTCCGGGTGCTCGGACGCCGAATTAATGTTCTGCTTAAAAAGGCCACTCTGCACTTCTGCTGCTAAGGCAGCGGTGTCCTCCTCAGTACGGAGGGAGCGTTCCATGTTTCCATTAACTGTTATGAAGCCATGTGGTCCGGGCATGTTGAGCTTGAGGTAAGCATAGTGTGGCACTGCATTGAATCGGGCAAATGCGGTTCGTCCGAGTAGTGCGTGATAGCCGCTGCAGAAGGGGACGATATCGAAGATTCACTCCTCGCTTCGGAAGTTGTCCGGTTATCCGAAGACAACCTCCAGTGTGATTGAGCCTGTACAGCACGCCTCTACACCTAGGATGACTCATTTAAAGGTAGTCTTTGTGGGTTTGATCTGTGATGGATTAATGCCCATTTTGCGCGCTATGTCCTGATAGAGCAGATTGAGACTGCTATCACCATCCATGAGGACTCGCGTCAGGTGGAAACCATCAATGATTGGGTCGAGGACCAGTGCGGCTGAACCGCCATGATGGATACTAGTCGGATGATCCCGACGATCAAAAGTGATCGGGCATGACGACCATGGGTTGAATTTTGGGGCGACTGGCTCTATCGCGTAGGCATCCCTAAGCACACGTTTGTGCTCCCTCTTAGGGATGTGGGTAGCATATATCATGTTCACCGTTTTGACCTGAGCGACAAATTTCTTCTGTCCCCCAGTGTTCGATAGCCGGGGCTCCTCGTCATCGTCCTTGCTTTGCGACCCCTTCTCCTTGCTTTTGGCATTTAGCTTGCCGGCCTGTTTAAAAACCCAACAACCTCTGTTGGTATGATTGGGCGGTTTATCTGGGGTGCCATGGATCTGGCACAGGCGATCGACTATACGGTCTTTTTGAACAGCTTCTTCCGCTGACCAGACTTAGAGCCACTGAATCCGGCATTAACCGCTGTATCATCGGTGTTGTCGTTGTTATTTCGACGCTTGTGTTTATTGGATCGAGATTTGTCGTTACTATTTCTGACTTCAGGGGTGGCGACGTCGTTTGCATTGTTCTTGCTATGGGCCAGCAAACTATCCTCACCCGCACAAAAGCGGGTCATGAGTGCCGTGAGGGATGCCATAGACTTCGGCTTTTCTTGGCCGAGGTGGTGGGTGAGCCATTCATCACGGATGCTGTTTTAAAAGGCCGCTAGGGCTTCGGCATCCAGACATTCCATGATCTGGTTCTTTTTAGTAAGGAACCTAGTCCAAAATTTCCTGGCTGACTCTCCAGGTTGTTGAACTATATGGCTTAAGTCATCGGCATCTGGTGGCCGGACATATATACCTTGGAAGTAGTCGCGGAAGGCTTCTTCCGAATCCTCCTAGTTGCCAATAGAGTTTTCAGGCAGACTGTTTAACCAGTGCCGAGATGGCCCTTTGAGTTTTAACGGGAGGTATTTGATGGCGTGGAGGTCATCTCCACGAGCCATGTGAATGTGGAGAATAAAATCCTCAATCCCCACCGCACTATCAGTTGTTCCATCGTATGATTCAATATTCACGGGTTTAAAACCTTCTGGGAATTCATGCTCCATTACTTCGTCAGTGAAACAAAGAGGATGTGCGGTGCCTCTATATTGGGCCACATCGCGACGTAGCTCCGATGGAGTCCGTCTGCGGTTTCGGCCCACGCATGACTAGGTTTGTCATGTTTGAATAGATAGCCGTCATCACGTGTCGAGGTACGTCCTCGTGATCCATATGTCGATCTGGTATGTCCTGCTCTATTATTCAGGTCCTGCTGAAGGTCATATGTATGACCACGAGCTGTTTTATCCCTGCCTTTATAATGAGGCGGGGCGGGCTAGTATTCGGCTTGAGTTGCCGCTTTATCCCGACCTTGTGGTGGTCGGTCAGCCCCATTGTGTGATGATGGTATGGGCTCTAGCGCCTCATCATCGAACTGAGGTGGCAATTTGCACGTCCGGTAGCTTTTGGCTGGGCGCTTGAGGCCGTATTCTTCGGCTGCTAGGACATCGGTCCATCTATCATTGAGCAGATCTTGGTCAGCTTGAAGCTGCTGCTGCTTCTTTTTTAGGCTCCTTGTCGTGGCTATTAACTGGCGCTTAAAGCGCTTCTACTCGAGAGGTTCCTCAGGTACGATAAAATCTTCATTGTCGAGGCTCACCTCCTCCTCAAAGAGCGGAAGGTAACTGCTGTCCTCCGATTCTTCGTTTATGGCTTGTTCATTAGGGATAACTTGCCCATCTTCTCGATTGTCCTATTCAACAGTTCGTTCATTGGGATCTTCTCTATCTTCGGCATCGCCCGGAGTGTTATCGTCTCCCGTGCCGGTGTTGATGTCATTGCTGCCGCGTGCTTTAGAGCGGCGCCGCTGATGTCGGCGCTTAGGCTGTGTCCCGGGAGGTTTATCCTCGACTGGGTCTTCTTTGTCGTCCCGGGAGGTATATGTCGTACGAAGAGGTGGCCGTCCAGCGTCCGGTAAACGGCATGTTTTGGCCATGCTCCTCATCTGCATCGTCGTCCATACCATCAATGTCTTCGGAGCCGTAATCGAGCATGTCGGTTAAGTCTTCGACAGTGGCTATGAAGTGGGTGGCGGGTGGGAAGTAAAATTCCTTGTCCTCAGCTTATAGTTCGAACCAGATATAGTTCGGTTGTGAATCCCCCGCTAAGGATAGATTTTTAATGAGTTCAGCACATCGCCCAAAAGTGAGTGCCGGAAAATGTCCGCGGCGCTGAATTCGGCGATCGATGGCCGGTCATGCTCGACATGCGGGGATGCACATAGTTCGGTACTTATAGCCGGAAATGAGTCTGAGGTTCCGGTGACACAGCTATTACCAGAGGTTAGGTCTGTGTATGGCTCCAACTTCGTGGAGTCTGCGGGTTCCATGGTGGGGTTGAGCTTCCTATCCTCGGATGGCACGACCTTCTCCGGATCTAAGGCCAGAGCGTTTACAGGTGCAATTTCCTGGGTATGGCCCGATGACAGATCTATGTCATGTTCATCGAGGTGAAGGGGAGCGACTGCCGTGGTCTCGAATCCGTCGAAGATCAAGTCTCTGAGGATATCCGTGACATAGTTCAAGCTCCTGAATCTGACCTGACGGCTAGGGGAGTAGCTATTGATCTGCTCTAGATGGACAAGCGAGTTGGCCCGCAGTGCGAAGCTGCCAAACACGAAGATCTGTCTGGGGAGGAGGACTTCCCCTTGGACAGCATCATTGTAGATGATTGAAGGAGCCATCTAACCCTTTGAGTACGGAACAGTGGAACTCTCAATGAAAGCACCAATGTCAGTGTCAAAACTGGCGGATCTCGGGTAGGGGGTCCCAAACTGTGCGTCTAAGGTCGATGGTAATAGAAGACAGGGGACACAATGTTTACCCAGGTTCGGGCCCTCACTACGGAGGTAATACCCTACTTCCTGCTAGATTGATCTTGATGAATATGAGTGTTACAAGAGTTGATCTACCACGAGATCATAATGGCTAAACCCTAAAAGTCTAGCCTGACTATGATTATGATTGTATGTCGATCCGGACTAAGCCCTCCGGTTTATATAGACACCGGAGGGGACTAGGGTTGTACAAGGTCGGTTACAGAGAAAGGAATCTTCATATTTGGTCACCAAGCTTGCCTTCCACGCCAAGGAGAGTCCCATCCGGACAAAGGAGAGAGTCTTCGGTCTTGTTTCTTCATAGCCCATTAGTTCGGCCCATGTCCAACAGGTCGGACTCCCGAGGACCCCTTAGTCCATGACTCCCTCAGCCGCCCGCCTTGACATCTTCGCTCTTCGGGAGCCAACCTAGCGAGGCTGCCCCTGAGTAGGTCCTATGTTGTCCACCTCATGAGGCTTGGCCCCTCACGAGGGTCTTGAGTGGTTGCTGATGAAGATGGGGTGTACCGGGCCGCCAGTAGAGCCAAGCCGTGGGTCGCAGGCAGGCAAGTCTGGGTACCCTCGTTCCCAGGACGCCGACAATATTGCCATGCAACTTTCCACCATTCTGTTTATTATGACACGCTTCACCATTGTTATATTGCTTTGCATGATCGTGTAGTTGACATCGTATTTGTGGCAAAGCCACCTTTCATAATTTTTATACATGTCACTCTTGATCATTGCACATCCCGGTACCCTGCCAGAGGCATTCATATAGAGTCATATATTTGTTCTAGTATCGAGTTGTCATTCTTGAGTTGTAAAGTAAATAAAAGTGTGATGATCATCATTATTAGAGCATTGTCCCATGTGATACTACTGCAGGATGCTGCTAACGCGACACTATGATCAGAGAACCTTTGACGAAACTATGTGAGATGCAATAATCGCAAACGAGCATTGTCCCATGAGTGCCATGAACTACTTTTCGTGCCATTCACGCAGCTCCAGGCACTTGTCTTTCAGCTTTTGATCTACCTTTCCGGTGGATTCGCGCTGTTCCTTAAGCTCCTGCCACTTCAGATGGTGTCGGGCCTACATTTCCTTCCCGCCCGCCTCCATGGACTCTATCAAGGACAAATCCATGGTGATGGCGGCTGAGTCATCGGCCTCCCTGCCTCCCATATGCAGCGGTGCCAGAAGGCACTGAAGCTCCTCGTCGAGCTCTCCATCTGTCAGGAACAGGCTAGGGGCTCCGATATCAGGCGACGACAGCACCATAACCAGCGTGTTTAAGGAAGACGGCGGGGCCTCAGCGACGTCCCCGGAAGAAGGGAGTGGACCCATGGTTTGAAGAGGGATCTTCAGCTCGATAACCACTTCCTCTACCGGGGCACTCTCCAAAGATTGCTCCACCACTGCCAAGGAACTTTGTGTTTCCCCGTGTAATGCCCCGAGACCGACGCTCCAGACGGCTTCCTTGTTTTTTGTTGTTGTCATGTGTCTTGTTTGTTTTTTGCATTCATCATCCGCATTGCATCCGCATGTTTTCGTAAAACTCGTAACCGTTCGTAGTTGCCGCCTCTCTCTGTGTCTTTGTGGCAGGTTGTCAGACCGTTTTTCTTCGATGACCACTCTTAGTCCAACCACTCTTGTCTATGACCGTCCAACCCCTCTTCGCGCAATACTCAAACCCCTTGCGCGCGTTCGAAAGCTGTCCCGAACCCGACCCAGGGAGTCATCACCGTTGGGTCCGGATCATCCCCAAACATCTATAAAACATCTGCGTTTCTTATATAGACTTTCCTAACCTATTTTTTTCTCAACCGCTTGATTAAGATCGGAGGGTCCGTTTAGCCCCTAGCCTAACCCACTCACTATATAAACCAGAAACCCTAACTTCTAGGGAGATGTCCCATCACGCCGCCACTCCACCAAATCCCCTCGGGATCCCCTCCCTCGATCCCACAGCCTCCCCGACCAACTCCTTTCTCTCTTCGGATTCTCCCAGATCTGATCCAGCCAACCAGCAACCTCCGACCATCTCCTTGATTTCCGCCGCCACCCAACCATCCCTTCGGGTCCATCCATCCCGCGCCTCCCCTCTCGATCAAGGAGCCCGAGCTCATCTGCCTGAGGTCGTCGTCTTCGATCGGCCTCGCCGGAGACCAGCGCCCCGCTGCCTTCTCCTCCCTATTCGATCCGGAGGAGAGGAGCTCCTCCATGCCCCACCTCGCGATGATGGCCACGGCCACCCAAGCACCAACAGTAGTCTCGAATGCCGCCCTTCATCGCCCGCGTCACCCTACCTCTGCATCACGTCGCGAGGAGGACGACGAGCGTTGACCTCGTCAACTCGATCTGCTGCCTCCTTCAACCGCGCGTCGCCAAGGACCAGTGCAGGCCGCCTCCGCTGCTCCTCACCTTGTCCGCGTCGATGGGATCGCGTCAAGTCCGCCACCGTTGTCCTCTCTCGGGAATGAGCTCGATGCCTGCGTCCTGTGCTGCCTCCTCGAGTGAGCAGTCGCGCCGTCACGCCCTCTACCATGAAGCTCGCCTCCATCGTCAGCAGCAGCACCCGAGCTCCTGCCGTCCACCCCGGCCAGCCTCCGGCCACCTGCAGGCCGACCCTGTCGCCCCTGCTCGCCAAGTCCCTCTGCTGGAATTCCTGTCTCGTGTCAGTCTTCTTCAGGCGCTCGAGCCAGGAGCTAGGAGATGAGCAGCTCGTCCCTCCTCTGCCTCGCTCGCCCCAGCAACCGTCGTGCCCGGCCCCCGTTCATCCCACGCCGGACCTTGCCGGGGAGACCCCGCAGACACGGGTCCCTGTCTCTCTCTCTCTCTATTTTTGCCCTCTCTGACCTCCCCTGCTCTCCCCTTCCTTGTTGAACAGGAAGGAGCAGCATCGCCCACATCCATGGTGTCCTTGCCTCGTCTCGGTCCGGTGGATCCGGACGCCCAAGACCTCACTGCCCCTTCGCCCCGCTCACCGGAGCTCTGCTCCCAGCCACTGGCTCCTTGCTCGCCCCTCTGCTTCGCCCCTGCACGAGTAGGACGACCCCGCCTTGTGTCGTGTCCGTCCAGGCACGAGTGCGTGCGTGCGTTGACCACATCGGGTCTGCGTCGACCCGATCCAATAAGAGAATCGGCCCACTCCTACACAGATCTGGGCTTTTGGCCCATGGTGAGCTTCCCCTGCACCCCCACCCCCCCTTGTTTTCCTCAGTTGGGCTTGTCCAGATTCGGCCCGAATCGTGTTTTTTCCCGCGAATCAATTTAGCTATTATCCAGTGAACGTCTGTTTTACAGAAAACCCCTCTTACTTCATGCATACCATAAATCACAAACCGTGCATCATTTGTAAATAAGTTATATATGAAAAATGCTTAGAATTTGGTGTAGTTTCATAATATGCTATTTTCATCCATGTTTAAAATGTTTAAAATGGTGTTGGATTAAATTTGCTCATATACCATGTTAAAATGATTTAATTCATAACTAATTAACCGTAGCTCTGAATTAAATAAATTATATATGTAACTTGCTTAGAAAAATGCATATATTAACATGGTATCACTACTTTGCATGTTTACCAACTCTAAAATATGGTTTAGGGAAGAACAGTACCAAATCTAAAATATGCATATGGGGATTTTCCCGAATGGTTGTTGTTATTTCCGGCCTCATTTCACTTGCCTAAATAGTTAGTTTGCTTATGTTTCTCCTCTTACCATGTTTAACAACATTTAATATTGTTGGGTACATAAACGAGACCAAACTAAATAACTTGAATGTGGTGTTTCGTCAATATGCAACGGAGTTGCATATTGAGCTCCACTTAATTTGTAGTATTGTTTGTTGCACTTTGTCATACCATGCCTCATTAAACCGGACATGCATCATACTTGATTTTGCATCATGTCATGGTTATGTGATGGTTGTTTACTATGTTGCTTGCTTCTTTCAAGGTTGCTTCTCTCGTTAGCTTCGGTTTCATTCCGGAGTTGTGAGGATTCGTTCGACTATGTTGGGTCGTCTACTTCTTGGACTCGTTCTTCTTCCTAGCGGGATCTCAGGCAAGATGGTCATACCCTCAAAATCACTTCTATCTTTGCTTGCTAGTTGTTCATTCTATCGCTACATCATGCTACCTACCAATTATTATATCATGCCTCCCATATTGCCATGTCAAGCCTCTAACCCACCTTCCTAGCAAACCATTGTTTGGCTATGTTACCGCTTTGCTCAGCCCTCTTATAGCGTTGCTAGTTGTAGGTGAATCTAAAGTTTGTTCCATGTTGGAACATGGATATGTTGGGATATCACAATATATCTTATTTAATTAATGCATCTATATACTTGGTAAAGGGTGGAAGGCTCGGCCTTATGCCTAGTGTTTTATTCCACTCTTGCCGCCCTAGTTTCCATCATACTTGTGTTATGTTCCTTGATTTTGTGTTCCTTACGCGGTTGGGTGTTATGGGAACCCCTTGACAGTTTGCTTTGAATAAAACTCCTCCAGCAAGGCCCAACCTTGGTTTTACATTTGCCTAACTACCTATAACTTTCCCTTGGGTTTTTGCGAGCCCAAAGGTCATCTTTATTTTAACCCCCGGGGTCAGTGCTTCTCTAAGTGTTGGTCCAAACCAGGCAACCTGCAGGGCCACCTCGGGGCAACTTGAGGGCTGGTTTTACTCGTAGCTTGACCTATCCGGTGTGCCCTGAGAACGAGATACGTGTGACTCCTATCGGGATTGTCGGCACATCAGGCGGCTTTGCTGGTCTTGTTTTACCATTGTCGAAATGTCTTGTAACCGGGATTCCGAGACTGAACGGGTCTTTCCGGGAGAAGGAATATCCTTCGTTGACCCTGGCAGCTTGTGATGGGCTAAGTTGGGACACCCCTGCAGGGTATAAACTTTCGAAAGTCGTGCCCGTGGTTATGTGTCAGATGGGAATTTATTAATGTCCGGTTGTAGAGAACTTTACACTTGACTTAATTAAAAATGCATTAACCGCGTGTGTAGCCATGATGCTATCTTTTCGGTGGAGTCCGGGAAGTGAACACGGTTCTTGTGTTATGGTTGTGCGTAAGTAGTTTCAGGATCACTTCTTGATCACTTCTAGCTTCACGACCATTGTGTTGCTTCTCTTCTCGCTCTTATTTGTGTATGTTAGCCATCATATTTGCTTAGTGCTTGCTGCAGCTCCACCTCATTACCTTACCCTACACATAAGCTTAAATAGTCTTGATCTCGCGGGTGTGAGATTGCTAAGTCCTCGTGACTCACGGATACTTCAAAACAGTTGCAGGTGCCGATGATACCAGTGCAGGTGATGCAACCCAGCTCAAGTGGGAGCTCGATGAGGATCTTGAAAATTGTTTTGTTTGTTTCATGTTGATCAGTAGTGGAGCCCAGTTTGGACGATCGGGGATCTAGCAATTGGGGTTGTCTTCTTTTATTTTGGTTCCATAGTCGGACCTTTGATTGTACTTTGGATGGTGTATGGATTATTTATGTATTGTGTGAAGTGGCGATTGTAAGCCAACTCTTTATCCCTTTCTATTCAGTACATGGGATTGTGTGAAGATTTCCCCTCTTGCGACAAAACTACCATGCGGCTATGCCTCTAAGTCGTGCCCTGACACGTGGGAGATATAGCCGCATTGTAGGTGTTACACCCCGGCAGCGGGATCCCGCCCCTCAGCAGCCGCGAGCTTCGCGGCCTCATCTGCGGCAGACCTCCCTATGTCAGCCACCACCTCCACCAAATCTCGTTCTTCGGTTTGGGGAGTTGCATGCGGGAGGGCCAAGAAGCAGTGAAGAAACAGAAATCTCAAGCGAATAAAGAAACCAGTGGAGGCAACCAGAGTATAAAAGAAAACAAGGGTTCAGCCAGGTACCTGGGGAAGTCTGCCGGGCAGGGGCCTCCATTTCCCCGGCAGTAGTTGTTGCTGGGTCACAAGCCTCATCCTCTGCCGGGGTGGGCTTGGTAGCCTTCTGCACCATCTCTGTCACGGAGGATTCGATGAAGACCTCTTCAGCTTGAGCGGAAGAGGAGGCATGCCCCTCCGGGAGGGGCTCGCCCTGTGTCGATTCACCACCTCTTCCGTGTGGGGGCGGAAGGGATGCCTCCATCATCTCTAGTAGGCGAGGACAAATCTCCGCTCCCAGGCCGGGGCTGGGCTGGGGGCTCAGCATGAGGTCTTCTACATCCTTCCCTGTCGAAGGAGAGCCCTCTGCGCCCCCAGGGACCCGAGGCACCGGAGCCTCTTTCGGGAATGATGAATGAGGTTCCCCGTGTCCTCCTGCACTTCCTTGTCGGCAGCAACAAAAACGAGAGGTTAGTCAACCAAAGCTTTCAAACATGCATAAAGGGATGCCTGCCACAAAGAGAAACCCTCCTTACTCTTCCACAATGAGCATGGAGTTCAAGTTGAACTCCGTGGTAGGGGGACTCTTGTCCTATCTTTAAAGGCGGAAAGGTGGAACACTCCGGCAGCTTCGGTGCATGCCATGACGCCGGGAGCTCCGAGGAAGACGAGCTATGCGAAGAGCTCGAGCCGGAGTGGGGGCTGGACTCCGCCTCTGCGGCCACCGGCCGTTTGGTGGAAGGAGCCTTGGCCTAAGCAAGGCGAGGGGATTGACAACATGCCACCTCAGCCTTGGTAGACTTGGTGGAGGTATTTTTCATCCTCTTGGTGGCTGGCGCTGGGTTGGAGGCCACCGCCCCTTGGACCGCGACGCGCCGACAGGTGGTCCGGGTTCGGTGCACGAGCTTGCGGTCCTTCCACAAGCCACTCATTTTTGGGGGTCGCTGCCGCGTCCACCTCCCTCTCCTCCTCCTCTCCCTCCTGGAGCTCCGAACTAAGCCCTCCGGTTTATATAGACACCAGAGGGGACTAGGGTTGTACAAGGTCGGTTACAGAGAAAGGAATCTTCATATTTGGTCGACAAGCTTGCCTTCCACGCCAAGGAGAGTCCCATCCGGACACAGGCGAGAGTCTTCGGTCTTGTTTCTTCATAGCCCATTAGTCCGGCCCATGTCCAACAGGCCTGACGCCCGAGGACCCCTTAGTCCATGACTCCCTCAGCCCCCTGCCTTGATATCTCCGCTCCTCGGGAGCCAGCCTAGCGAGGTTGCCCCTGAGGAGGTCATGTGTCATCCGCCTCACGAGGCTTGGGCCCTTGCGAGGGTCTTGTGTGGTTGCTGATGAAGATGGGCCGTACCGGGCAGCCAGTAGAGCCAAGCCGTGGGTCGCAGGCAGGCAAGTCTGGGTACCCCCGTTCCCAGGACGCCGACAATATTGCCATGCAACTTTCCACCATTCCGTTTATTATGACACGCTTCACCATTGTTATATTGCTTTGCATGATCATGTAGTTGACATCGTATTTGTGGCAAAGCCACCTTTCATAATTTTTGTACATGTCACTCTTGATCATTGCACATCCCGGTACCCTGGCAGAGGCATTCATATAGAGTCATATATTTGTTCTAGTATCGAGTTGTAATTCTTGAGTTGTAAAGTAAATAAAAGTGTGATGATTATCATTATTAGAGCATTGTCCCATGTGACACTACTGCAGGATGCTGCTAACGCGACACTACGATCAGAGAACCTTTGACGAACTGTGTGCGATGCAATAATCGCAAACGAGCATTGTCCCATGAGAGCCTTGAACTCCTTGTCGTGCCATTCACGCAGCTCCAGGCACTTGTCTTTCAGCTTCTGATCTACCTTTCCGGCGGATTCGTGCTGTTCCTTAAGCTCCTGCCACTTCGGATGGCGCTGGGCCTGCATTTCCATCATGCCCGCTGCCATGGAATCTATCAACGACAAATCCATGGTGATGGCGGCTGAGTTGTCAGCCTCCCTGCCAACCATATGCAGCGGTGCCAAAAGGCGTTGAAGCTCCTCGTTGAGCTCTGCGTCTGTCAGGAACGGGCCAGGGGATCCGATATCAGGCAGCGACAGCACCATAGCCAGCGTGTTTAAGGAAGACGGCGGGGCCTCAGCGACGTCCCCGGAAGAAGGGAGTGGACCCATGGTTTGAAGAAGGATCTTTGCCTTGATAACCACTTCCTCTACCGGGGCGCTCTCCCGATATTGCTCCACCACTACCAAGGAACTTTGTGTTTCCCCGTGTAACGCCCTGAGACCGATGCTCCAGACGGCTTCCTTGTTTTTCGTTGTTGTCATGTGTCTCGTTTGTTTGTTGCATTCATCATCCGCATGTTTTCGTAAAACTCGTAATCATTCTTAGTTCCCGCCTCTCTCCATGTCTCCGAGCCAGGTTATCAGCCCGTTTTTCTTCGATGACCATTCTCAGTCCAACCACTCTTGTCTATGACCGTCTAACCCCTCCTCGCGCAATACTCAAACCCCTCGTGCGCGTCCAAAAGTTGTCCCGAACCCGACCCAGGGATTCGTCACCGTTGGGTCCGGATCATCCCCAAACATCTATAAAACATCTGCGTTTCTTATATAGACTTTCCTAACCTATTTTTTTCTTGACCGCCTGATTAAGATCGGAGGGTCCGTTTAGCCCCTAACCTAACCCACTCTCTATATAAACCAGAAACCCTAACTTCTAGGGAGATGTCCCATCCCGCAGCCACTCCACCAAATCCTCTCGGGATCCCCTCCCTCGATCCCACAGCCTCCCCGACCAACTCCTTTATCTCTTGGGATTCTCTCAGATCGGATCCAGCCAACCAACAACCTCCGACCATCTCCTTGATTCCCGCCGCCACCCAACTATCCCTTCGGGTCCATCCATCCCGTGCCTCCCACCTTGATCCAGGAGCTCGAGCTCCCCTGCCTGAGGTCGTCGTCTTTGATCAGCCCCGCCGGAGACTAGCGCCCCGCTGCCTTCTCCTCCCTATTCGATCTGGAGGAGAGGAGCTCCTCCATGCCCCACCTCGCGACGATGGCCGCCGGCCACCCAAGCAACAGCAACAGTCTCGAACGCCACCCTTCATTGCCCGCATCACCCTACCTCTGCATCACATCGCGAGGAGCTATGTTGCGCGGATACTTCAGAAAGCGTGCGTATCCTGTCGGATACTGCCCCGATACTCGGATACTGCCCCGATACGGCCCGATACGTATCCCGTAAGTATCCGTTGATTTTTTAATTTTAAAAAAAGAATATAATGTTTGATACTCCGGGGATACTTCTGCGATACGTTTTGGATACCTCAAACCCCTTGTTCGATGTGAAATCCCCTCAATAGTAACCGCACACCTTTTGAAAATTCCCAAGATGGGCATGAGTTCATGTCAAAACATAACTGGCAATGTTCTTACTCAATTGAGATGTGAGCAAGATAGAGACGATGCACTGATTGGAACAACAAACCTAAGAAAATCCCACTGCTAATTGATGAAAGTGGACCAAGTGCAAGAAAAGAAAGGGGGTAATCCTACTGAGGCATTCTTTGACCTGGAAGCTCCTTATTTTTTTCCCTATTTTTAATAAATAATATATGTATTATCTATATATAAACGTATCCCCGTATCCATGTTTTTAGAAAATTGACGTATCGGGCGTATCCCCGTATCGCGTATCCGATACGTATCCAAGTATCCATGCAACGTAGGCGAGGAGGACAACGAGCGCTGACCTCGCCGGCTCGATCTGCTGCCTCCTTCACCCGCGCGTAGCCAAGGACCAGTGCAGGCTACCTCCGCTCCTCCTCACCTCGTCCGCGTCACCAGGATCATGTCAAGTCCCCCACCGTCGTCCTCTCTCTGGAACGAGCTTGACGCTTGCGTCCTGTGCTGCCTCCTCGAGCGAGGTGCGCACCGTCACGCCCTTTGCCATGGAGCTTGCCTCCATCGTCAGCAGCAGCAACCGAGCTCCTCCCGTCCACCCAAGCGCGCCACCTCACCGACCTCGCTCGTCCGCGGCAACCCCGGCCAGCCTCCGGCCACCTGCAGGCCAACCCTGCCGCCCCTTCTCGCCAAGTCCCTCTACTGGAGTTCCTGTCGTGCGTGTGTCTTCTTCAGGCGCTCGAGCCAGGAGCTAGGAGACGAGCAACTTGTTCCCTCCTCTTCCTCGCTCGCCCCAGAAACCGTCGTGCCCGGCCCCTGTTCGTCCCACGCCGGACCTCGCCGGGGAGACCCCGCAGTCGCGCGTCCCCGGCTCTCTCTCTATTTTTGCCCTCTCTGACCTCCCCTGCTCTCCCCTTCCCTGTTGAACAGGAAGGAGCAGCATCGCCCACATCCATGGCGCCCCTTGCCTCGTCTCGGTCCGTTGGATCCGGACGCCCAAGACCTCACTGCCCTTTCACCCCGCTCGCCGGAGCTCTGCTCCCAGCCACTCGCTCCTTGCTCGCCCCTCTGCTTCGCCCCTGCACAAGCAGGATGACCCGCCCTGCGTCGCATCCGTCCAGGCACGAGCGCGTGCGTGCGTTGACCACATCGGGTCTGCGTCGACCCGATCCAACAAGAGAGTCGGCCCACTCCTACACAGATATGGGCTTTTGGCCCATGGTGAGCTGCCCTAGCGCCACCACCCCCCTTTGTTTTCCTCGGTTGGGCTTGTCCAGATTCGGCCCGAATCATGTCTTTTTCCCGCGGATCAATTTAGCTATTATCCAGTGAACATCGGTTTTACAAAAAATGCTTAGAATTTGGTGTAGTTTCATAATATGCTATTTTCATCCATGTTTAAAATGTTGTTGGATTAAATTGCTCATATGCCATGTTAAAATGATTTAATTCATAACTAATTAACCATTGCTCCGAATTAAATAAATTATATATGTAACTTGCTTAGAAAAATGCATAGATTAACATGGTACCACTACTTTGCATGTTTACCAACTCTAAAATATGGTTTAGGGCAGAACAGTACCAAATCTAAAATATGCATATGGGGATTTTCCGGAATGGTTGTTGTTATTTCCGGCCTCATTTAACTTGCCTAAATAGTTAGTTTGCTTATGGTTCTCCTTTTGCTATGTTTAACAACATTTAATATTGTTGGGTACATAAACAAGACCAAACAAAATAACTTGAATGTGGTGTTCCGTCAATATGCAACGGAGTTGCATATTGAGCTCCACTTAATTTGTAGTATTGTTTGTCGCACTTTGCCATGCCATGCCTCATTAAGCCGGACATGCATCATACTTGATTGTGCATCATGCCATGGTTATGTGATGGTTGTTTACTATGTTTCTTGCTTGTTTCCGGATTGCTTCTCTCATTAGCTTCGGTTTCGTTTCGGAGTTGTGAGGATTCGTTCCAATACTTTGGGTCGTCTACTTCTTGGACTCGTTCTTCTTCCTTGCGGGATCTCAGGCAAGATGACCATACCCTGGAAATCACTTCTATCTTTCCTTGCTAGTTGTTCGTTCTATCGCTATGTCGCGCTACCTACCACTTGTATATCATGCATCCCATATTGCCATGTCAAGCCTCTAACCCACCTTCCTAGCAAATCGTTGTTTGGCTATGTTACAGCTTTGCTCGGCACCTCTTATAGTGTTACTTGTTGTAGGTGAAGCTGAAGTTTGTTCCATGTTGGAACATGGATATGTTGGGATATCACAATATATGTTATTTAATTAATGCATCTATATACTTGGTAAAGGGTGGAAGGCTCGGCCTTATGCCTGGTGTTTTGTTCCATTCTTGTCGCCCTAGTTTCCGTCATACCGATGTTATGTTCCTTGATTTTGCGTTCCTTACGCGGTTGGGTGGTAACGGAACCCCTTGACAGTTCGCTTTGAATAAAACTCCTCCAGCAAGGCCCAACCTTGGTTTTCCATTTTCCTAACTGTCTATAACTTTCCCTTGGGTTTTCGTGAGCTCGAAGGTCATCTTTATTATAACCCCCCCCCCCCGGCCAGTGCTTCTGTAAGTGTCGGTCCGAACTGGGCAACCTACGGAGCCACCTCGGGGCAACTTGAGGGCTGGTTTTACTCGTAGCTTGACTTATCTAGTGTGCCCTGAGAACGAGATACATGCGACTCCTATCGGGATTGTCGGCACATCGGGCGGCTTTGTTGGTCTTATTTTACCATTGTCGAAATGTCTTGTGACCGGGATTCCGAGACAGATCGGGTCTTTCCGGGAGAAGGAATATCTTTCATTGACCGTGTTAGCTTGTGATGGGATAATTTGGGACACCCCTGCAGGGTATAAACTTTCAAAAGCCGTGCCCGCGGTTATATGGCAGATGGGAATTTGTGAATGTCCGGTTGTAGAGAACTTTACACTTGACTTAATTAAAAATGCATCAACCGTGTGTGTAGCCGTGATGGTATCTTTTCGGCAGAGTCCGGGAAGTGAACACGGTTCTTGTGTTATGGTTGTGCGTAAGTAGTTTCAGGATCACTTCTTGATCACTTCTAGCTTCACGACCATTGTGTTGCTTCTCTTCTCGCTCTTATTTGTGTATGTTAGCCATCATATTTGCTTAGTGCTTGCTGCAGCTCCACCTCATTACCTTACCCTACACATAAGCTTAAATAGTCTTGATCTCGCGGGTGTGAGATTGCTAAGTCCTCGTGACTCACGGATACTTCAAAACAGTTGCAGGTGCCGATGATACCACTGCAGGTGACGCAACCCATCTCAAGTGGGAGCTCGATGAAGATCTTGACAGTTGTTTTGTTTCGTTTCCTGTTGATCAGTAGTGGAGCCCAGTTTTGACGATCGGGGATCTAGCAATTGGGGTTGTCTTCTTTTATTTTGGTTCCGTAGTCAGACCTTTGATTGTACTTTGGATGATGTATGGATTATTTGTGTATTGTGTGAAGTGGCGATTGTAAGCCAACTCTTTATCCCTTTCTATTCAGTACATGGGATTGTGTGAAGATTGCCCCTCTTGCGACAAAACTACCATGCGGCTATGCCTCTAAGTCGTGCCCTGACACGTGGGAGATATAGCCCCATTGTGGATGTTACAAGTTGGTATTAGAGCCATCCCCGACTTAGGAGCCCTTACTTGATCGAATCGCTGACGTTGTTGAGTCTAGAACAAAATGTTTTGAGTCTTAGGATTATATATATATATATATATATATATATATATATTGGAGAGTGGGATTCTTTTTACTCCTCAGTCCCTTCGTTGCTCTGGTGAGGCCTCCTGACGTAGAAGTTTTGACTTTTCTCTCCTCAAATTTCACCAAAAAAAATACGATCACGCAGGTATCTTGGAATCGTTCCGATAGTCTTGTGACGAGAACATTGTTCTTGGTGCCTCTTGACATTTAGGGGTTGTGGCAGTGTCCCGGGGAGTTGAGCTCGGAGGTGTTGTTGTCACAATTTTATAGTTGCAGTTCTGGAATACCTGAGTTCGCCGACATCAAAAATCTCTTTTATGCACTTGTTGGTGAGATAACCTCGACCCCACCTACTAGGGCGGGAGTTCGGGAGTATTGCCATAACTCGTATAACGGATGCTTTTCAAAGGTTGAGGTACACGATTTCCGAAGGTTTCTTGGTTATGTGTTGAAGGATGAATATAGCTGGATGTAGGGATTGTTAGTTTGTGTGAGATATTATGCTTCCCCTGTATCCACAACACCTGATTGCATAACCAGAAAGTTTCGGGAGTTTATAAGTGGGAATTCAAGTATCTCATAGGATATCCTTCCAACAGACACATGATATGATATGGGGTCTCTCATATGTTTGTTTCCATCTTATTCTGCAAGACAATCCTTTGTATTGTTTTCAGTTGTGGTATTCGAGTTGCTTCAAAGTCAAGCATTGATTCCATACCTTTCCTAAGCAGTGTTCTCATATTTCTATGTGAATACTAATCCTTCATGATAATCGAGATTGTCATGTCAATCCTTTTCAACCGGCGTGTTTCTCTTCAAGTGGATCCTATCATTTCAACATCCGCAAGATCAACTCTAAGTTTTCTCGATGGTATCCATTCCATCTGCCCAAGTTGCCTCTGTTCTCCCACCCTCCCACACCTTTCTTCAAGGACTCGGATTTCTTAATCAAGTATCTTTTTTATTTTATCCATGTGAAGTCTCTTCATTCTTTTCAATAAATGTTCATATCCGGTGATTCTCAGGAAGATACTAACAGAGCTTCAAGTTCATCATTCTTCGTTCTCTTTTCTTCCCCGGTGGGTTCTATTCAATATTTGTTAATCATATCCTTTTCCTCGTTCCAAATGTTTTCTCATGTCGGTGAACCTCATAATCATTCCCCGCTTGCTATTCAATTGTTCTGGAGTGCTGAAGATATCTCAGGAGATTATTGTTTTCATTTCTAATCCGTTCAAGATATCTCGAGGTTATTATCTCCTTCAAGTCATTTAATTCAACTGACGTAATCTCTCTTTGAGTGGGCCCTAACCCATAGGTCTTTTCCCAGGATCTTACCTGACTCTTCTAATTTCCTGGAGCTATTCTCAAATTCATTTCAAAGTTTGACATAAGAATGACTTATCATCAGTCAAATGTCTTTCTCCTAGATCTTTCAAATTCCAGTCATTGTTGGTTCATCATTTCTAGTCTTCATTGTTCCGGAGTGGCTCATCAATTGTCATGGTGGTTCTCATCGTCTTTCTCAACATTTGAAGACCGAAGAAGAGTTTCTCTTAAATCTTGCTCCATTCTCTTCAGGATTCATGGTTCTAGCTTGAGGCCGCCCTCTCATAATTGTTTTCGATTGTGAGAATTCTTTCACCCATTTGGAGCAATTCAAGAGTCTTTTTAGTTTGATTCTCCGGAGCCCATCATCTCAGAAGTATTCATTTCAGCTTTCAGCTCGCATTCTCCAAATCTTACCGGTGCATCGCTCAAGTATTCTCTAGTCAGTTCATGATCTCTTCATTTCTCTTGTATCTAAATTGCTTCAAGTATCTTCATTCCTTTTCTAATTCCTCCCGGTGTTTCGTTCTCTTTTCTTCATTCGTTTTCAATTCTTAAGGTGGTTCGTTCAAGATTTCTCATCCTTCGTTATCATATCAATTCATTCGTTCTTTCCAAATCCCACCGGTGGTTCCATCAAGACCTTCTCTAGTATGAGCTATGTCTATCCTTAATCCTTCAAGAAGAATAAGTAGTATGCCAAACCCATTGCTTCTCATCAATTTAATTGATGAAGGATAAACATACAGTAATTCTTATTCTTATTTCCTTGAGGTGATTAATTCCTTCCGCGGGAGTTCATTCGTGGTACCAATTCTCGATTCAAGTTGCTAACCTTTATTTTCTGGAGTTCCAAGTTTTCATGGATGTCTCGTCACGAAGATCCATCTAAATCATTGCAAGGCTTCATCTTATTATTTTCAAGCTTCCTTTCTTTGCGACCATCTTGTTATCTATTCGGAGTTTTTCTTGGAGCTTTTTCATGGTGGTTCATTAATGATTAATTCATTCTCAATTTGTTGTTCAAGATTTCTCTCGAAGTTAAGTTCCGCCAAGCTATACTCAAAAAGAAACATGGTGTTCAACACATGTCTTGTTTTGAGGAGTTCAAGCATTCTTCATCTTGCATTCCGAAGTGCAATTCTTTCTACCTTATCTTTTGAGGTGGTATTATGTCATTCTTGACAATTTCTCTTCGTGTTTCATGTTTCACAAGTTTTCAAGAGTGACATATTTAAACCCATCACTTTCTCTTGGTTCAGGAGATCCTTTGCAATCCATCAATCTCTTCATTGGAATTATCTTGGGTTATATTTCACCTAAAGCTTTCCCTAAGGATTGTTACTATTTATGGTGCTTATAAATGACCCAAGTTCTTCATTTATCCTCCCGGTGAAATAAGTTTCTCGTCTCCTTGTTGATATCAAACCAATCTTTTGTTTCCATTAGTGGCAGAATTTCACCTCATAATTTTGAGACGTTTTTCATAAGCCCACAACAACCTTATTCTTTTGTTGTTTAATTTTCAACAACTCCGTTCAATCCTTCTTTGCAAGGATGCTTTTCAAATTCAATTGTGGCAGAAGTTGCCTTTTTCTTCTCCATTTTATGATTCCAATGACATATCTTCTATTCTTCCTTCCGGAGGCATTGTGATGTTGCTCTCTTCGATTCATCATCTTGTTTTGTCAAGTTCATGTTCAATTCCTACCATTTACAGTCAGAGTGTTGTCCAAATTATATCATTCTTTTCCCTTCACTATCTTGTTTTAACCGGAGTGTTTTGTCTATCATTCCTCTTCTAACCGGAGTCTCATCCAAGTGCTTTCTTTTTGCCAAGTTCATATTCTATGCCTTCCATTTCCAACCGGAGTTTTGTCAGAATTGATCCTTATCGTTTCTTGTACATCTGTTTCTATCGGAGTGCTTGCATGTACTTCTTGTCCATTGCAACCCTTTTCTTATGTCTTTAAAGCTACAAGGCTCTAGTAAGGTTCCTTGTTCCTCTTTTCTAACGGAGTGTTTTCAACTTTGATCATCTCTGCTGTATTCTTTTCTCGAAATGGTTCAACCTCGCAAGGTTCTTTGGTTTCACTCATTTGTCAAAGAAGCAACTTAGTTTTACCTCTTCTCTTCCTCTTTCGTTTATCTCCGGTGCCATCCTTAGATCTCGGGACGAGATCCTCTTGTAGTGGTGGAGTGTTGTAACGCCCCGAGACCGATGCTCCTGACGGCTTCCTTGTTTTTCATTGTTGTCATGTGTCTCATTTGTTTGTTGCATTCATCATCCGCATTGCATCCGCATGCTTTCGTAAAACTTGTAACCGTTCATAGTTGTCGCCTCTCTCCGTGTCTCCGTGGCTGGTTGTCAGACCATTTTTCTTCTATGACCATTCTTAGTCCAACCACTCTTGTCTGCGGCCGTCTAACCCCTCTTCGCGCAATACTCAAACCCCTCGCGCGCGTCCGAAAGCTGTCCCAAACCCGACCCGGGGAGTCATCACCGCTGGGTCCGGATCATCCCCAAACATCTATAAAACATCTGTGTTTCTTATATAGACTTTCCTAACCTATTTTTTTCTTGTCCGCCCGGTTAAGACCAAAGGGTCCGTTTAGCCCCTAACCTAACCCTCTCACTATATGAACAAGAAACCCTAACTTCTAGGGAGATGTCCCATCTCACCGCCACTCCAACAAATCCTTGCGGGATTCCCTCCCTCGATCCCACAGCCTCCCCAACCAACTCCTTTCTCTCTTGGGATTCTCCCATATCGGATCCAGCCAACCAGCAACCTTCGACCATCTCCTTGATTTCTGCCGCCACCCAACCATCCCTTCGGGTCCATCCTTCCCGCGCCTCCCCTCTCAATCCAGGAGCCCGAGCTCCCCTACCTGAGGTTGTCATCTTCGATCGGCCTCGCCGGAGACCAGCGCCCCGCTACCTTCGCGTCCCTGTTCGATCCGGAGGAGAGGAGCTCCTCCATGCCCCACCACGCGAAGATGGACGCTGGCCACCCAAGCACCAGCAGCAGTCTCGAACGCCGCCCTTCATCGCCCGCATCACCCTACCTCTACATCATGTCGCGAGGAGGAGGACGAGCGCTGACCTTGTTGGCTTGATGTCAGGACCCCGACTCGATGTCACATCGATCTAGCTGGTAACACCTCATATCACTTTGCGGCCTCACGCACGGTATCCCCACGGGTGTCGTCTTACCTTTTCCCGGGACCGTTTGCGCCTTTTGGCTCACGTATATGATAGTGTCGCTAGCATCCATATGATAAAGAGCCCGGGCTGACATGACTAGTCGTAAACCCAAAGTGGCACAGACTTACAGGGACAGGCATCCATGACCCAGCTTCGAACGTGTCGGTCATCAGCAAGTGGGTCCGGGCTGTAGCACTGGGCTAGCAGGACTCCGGTAAACCGGGCTGTAGCGGGCTAACAGGACTCCGGTACTCAAAGCGTGACATTTCCCCGAAGGGACAGACACAAGAACGAAGAAGGACACATGCCGGCCAGCCTAAGTGTTCCAGAGCAGTAGCAAGCTACCATGGCTCAGCGGTAACACTAGGAGACATTTCCCGGTAAGAGAGGCTACTAAAGATAAACAACTAGATAGTCAGATCCCACACATACCAAGCATTTCAATCATACACACAATATGCTCGATATGTGCAAATACAACGAAGCATCACAACATGACTCTATGACACAAGTACTTTATTTAAGGCTCAGTGAGCCATACATAACATACACAAAGGTACGGGTCTCACGACCCCACATACAAGTCATACAGTCATACAAACCAGCAGCGGAAGTAACTTGTCTGAGTACAGACAACTAGTAAAAATAAAAGAGGCTTGGAAAGCCTAGCTATACTACGTGGTCCTTCACAAGCTCAGGGTCACCACCTGGGTCCTTAGCCTACTCGTTGATGTCAACGTCTACATAGAACCCATCAGAAGGGGTTGCAGCGTCTTCTGTAAAAATGTAGATTATAGCAACATGAGTACAAAAGTACTCAGCAAGACTTACATCAGGTCCTACATACATGCATAGTATCAAGAAGGGTTGGTGGAGTTATTGCAGCAAGCTAGCTTTGACTCTTGGCTAGACTATCCTACGATACTCCAACTTGAAATGTTTTGCGCACACGAGTCCACTACTCACCACTTCAATACACTACCGAGGATCCACCTCCGTCTTCCTACGGAAGAGCCATCCTCGGCACTCACACTTATCTTGAGGCTTTTAGTAGTTTCCATTTACTTGTCTATGAACTGTATAGGCAACCAAGTAGTCCTTTACCGCGGACGCGGCTATTCGAATAGATCATGTTAACCCTGCAGGGGTGTACTTCTTCATACACGCTCTCACCACTTACCGTCGTTTACACGACATGTACTCGGCAACCTTCAACGGAAGCCCAACGTGGGTGTCGGCCACGACCTACCTAATCACCTAAGCCTCCAGTCCAGGTTTATCGCCTATTCAGGTTCCATCCGCAGGGAGTCCGGCCGAGGTTTCCCATACGGCCCCGAACGATGTGAACAGGGTTCCCGAGATACCTAACGGGTATTCGGTACACCCGGCCACGTACCTACCGCATCACAGCCCACCCCTACGGTCAGCGCTGTCCACGGCCTCCAGTAGGCTACAAACACCAGAAACTACTTGCAACTCCTGGACGGAGAACTAGGGTGAATAAGAAGTCGAGAGGGTCCATTGGTTTCGGGCCCAATGCATGGTAGTAGCTGATTCTTAAATCACACATACAGATCTCAGTGCTTAAGGTCGGCTTCAATGAAACAACCCACCATGTACTCCTACATGGCCTCTCATCGATACCTTTACCAAATCGTGTTCACCACACCACTCTCATTACCGACATAATCATTTCACTCTAGCCCATCACCCAGATGAACCAGACCTGACACGACTCTAAGCATAGCAGGCATAGCAAGGTAGGAACAACACATACATATGGCTCAATCAACTCCTACACATGCTAGTGGGTTTCATCTAGTTACTGTGGCAATGACAGGTCATGCAGAGGAAATGGGTTCAACTACCGTAGCACACAGCAGTTTGAATCGCGTTGTCTTAATGCAGTAAAAGAGAGCAGGAGCGAGAACATGGGATTGTATCGATATGATCAAATGGTTGGTTGCTTGCCTGATGGTTCGATGCACGGATACGGTTCTTCGTTAGGGTAATCACGGTACTCCTCGGGGACAGAACCTGTCGCAAAGGGCATCGATACACAAGCATCACCAAACAATGTGCAACAATGTGATGCATGCATGAAACATGGCAATATGAGTGTATTGGGCTAATGCAACTAAAGCCAGAAGGGTTTGAACAAATTTGAATCAAAGATTCAAATTTCAAATTCAAATATGGCCTTTTAAAGTGCTTTTCCTTGTTCTGCTTGAATCATCAATTTAACTTGTTTGATCATGCATGAAAATAGTACAGATGGATAGATTGGATTTTTCTGATCATTTTTCATATATAATTTGTCCAATTTGGAGTTACAGAATAAAAGTTATGAATTTTGGAAGTTTAATTAATATTCTGGAATTTCCTGATTTAATTTAAATCCAGAAAATCAATTACTGCGTCAGCATGACGTCAGCATGACGTCAGTGGTCAACTGCGGCTGGCTGAGTCAAACCTGACGTGTGGGGGCCACACGTCAGTGACAGGGGGGGTTAAACAGATTTAAATTAATCCTAATTAGGGATTAGTGGCGCTGGGGCCCACTGTCAGTGTCAGGGGGGGTTGACTAACAGTAGTTAGCGCTAACCTAACCATCTGGCCGACAGGGCCCACGCGTCAGTGACCCTTGGGGGGTCAAACCCCCGGTCGGACAAGTCAAACCCCACCGGCGACATGACGCCGGCGAGATCCGAGACGGCGGCGAGAGTGCTTTTTGCCATTCCGGCGACCAAATGGACGGCGGAAGGCATCTACGTGTTGCTGAGGTTGAGCCGCGTCTATTGGTGGTGGTGGTTGGGCTCGGGGTGGCCGGAGTTGACGGCGGCGAGCTCGGCTGCGGCGGCCGGAGTTCGGGTGCGGTCGGGATCAGTGTTGCAGGGGGTTTGGGGAGGCGTTGGTGCGTTCTACGTGCTCCTGGTGATGTGTGGAGCACGATGGTGTGCTCGGTTGGGCGCTACGGCGACCGTGGCCACGACGGCGACATCGCCGGCGGCGTGGAGCTCTCGGTCGAGGTGGAGCTAGGGCCTAGAGGTCGGGAGAGACCAGGGAAGAAGGGGGAAACGCTCCGGGGGCTCACCGCGGTTGCAGTGGGCGTCGAAGCGGGCTCGGGGACGCGCCGGAGACGACGAATTTGACGGCGACGGTGGTCGGAGTCCGAAGAGGGGAACGGCGACGTGGCGGCGATGCAGGGCTTCCGGAGACCCGTGGAGCGGTGGGGAGGAAGAGGGAGTTGTGGCGGAGCTTCTGAGCTAGTCGGGGGAGCGAGGGGTGGTCGGAGACGACTGCTACGGCGAACGGTGGCGACGGTGGTGTTCGGCCGTGTGAGAGAGAGAGCGAGGGAGAGGAAGGAGAGAGCCGGGGAGAGTGAGAGAGAGCAGGGGGGATCGGGACGGGCTGCGGGCGTCGTCCACGCGGCCAGGAGGGCGTCGGCAAGCAGGAGGTGGCCGCGCGGCCGCGCGCGCGCGAGCACGCAGCAGCTTCGGGGCGAGGGGAGGAAGACGACGGGGAGCTACAGTGCTGGGCTGGGTCGGTTGCTGGCTGGGCCGGCCAGCTGGCTGGGCTGCACAGGGAAGTCTTCCCCTTTCTTTTCTGTTTTCTGTTTTTATTTAAAATATCTGCAACTTTGTTGAATTAAATAAAATACCTAGGCAACTTCAAAAATCACCAAACTATTCCTGGCCCATGGTTGGATTATTTCCAACATGAAACATTTTAGTTTGGAGATATTTGAGCATTTAAATATTTTATATTATTTTAAATGCTCAAATTCAAATATTTATGATTTAATTCAAAAACCCTAGGATGGCCTAGGAAAATGTGCACCATTTTTGGCAGAGGTTCTGAACCAAGACAAAAATGATGGGCATTTTAGAAGGGCATTTCAGGTTCATTGAAAAATTATTTTAGTAGCCCTAGTTGGTTTCAGAGGGGACTGGGGGTTCTGTCATCCCCATTTCAAGTTTCTGATGAATGAGTAAACATGATGCAACACTCTAATGCATGACTAGCTAGGGTGTGACAACTCACCCCCACTCAAAAGAATCTCGTCCCGAGATTTGGGTTCCTCCGGGAAGAAGGCGGGATACTCGAGTCGAAGACGATCCTCCCTTTCCCAAGTTGCTTCATCTTCAGAATGGTGCGACCATTGAACTTTGAGAAACTTGATGTTATGACGTCGGGTGGTACGCTCGGCCTGATCGAGGATACGAATGGGGTACTCTCGATATGTAAGATCATCTTGGAGATCAAGCGTTTCGTGGTCCACTTCACGGATAGGATCCGAGAAGCAACGCCTGAGTTGAGAAACGTGGAAGACATCGTGAACTCTGGAGAGATGCGGAGGTAGTTCCAACTGGTAGGCAACTTCTCCTCGTTTGGCAAGAATGCGAAGAGGTCCAATGTAACGAGGAGCCAATTTGCCTTTGATACCGAAACGATGGGTTCCCTTCAGAGGGGTGACCCGAAGGTAAGCCTTCTCGTCAACCTCGAAAGTCATAGCCTTATGTTTTCGGTCATATTGACTCTTTTGACGGGATTGGGCTGTTTTCAACTTTTCACGAACGATACGAACTTGTTCTTCTGCTTCCTGAATCATATCCGGGCCAAAGAATTGTCTTTCCCCGGTCTCTGACCAGTTAAGGGGTGTTCGACATCGTCGTCCATAGAGAACTTCAAAAGGGGCTTTACCCAAGCTAGATTGATAGCTGTTGTTGTAAGCGAATTCGGCAAATGGAAGGCACTTCTCCCAGTCCATTCCGAAAGAGATAACAGAGGCTCGAAGCATGTCTTCTAGAATTTGGTTGACGCGTTCCACTTGACCACTTGACTGAGGGTGGAAAGCGGTGCTAAAGGAGAGACGGGTTCCCATAGCATTTTGGAAACTTTCCCAAAATCGAGAGGTGAAGAGACTTCCTCGATCCGAATTGATTTCCAAAGGAACACCATGGAGGGACACTATTCGGGAGATGTATAAGTCTGCCAGCTGACTAGCGGTTATACTCTCACGAACAGGTAAGAAATGAGCTACTTTGGAAAGACGATCGACCACGACGAAAATAGCATTATTCCCTCTCTTGGTCCTGGGAAAACCGGTAATAAAATCCATACTAATTTTATCCCATTTCCATTCAGGAATAGCTAAGGGTTGAAGGGTGCCAGCAGGCCGTTGATGCTCTGCTTTTACACGACGACAGACGTCGCAATTAGCAATATACTGAGCGATTTCTCTCTTCATCCTAGTCCACCAGAACCTCTGGCGTAGGTCCTGATACATCTTAGTACTACCGGGATGAATGGTGAGAGGAGATTCATGAGCTTCCTTAAGGATCAAACGCCTCAGGTTGCGCACTTTGGGAACCACTAGTCGATTCCCGAAGTATACGACCCTTGATCATTAATGGAGAAGCAATTCGCAATTCCTTTCTGAATGTTTCTCTTGATGCGGGAGATTCCCGGATCTACCTTCTGTGCTTTGATAATTTGATCCGTAAGGGTAGGTTTTGCCACCAAGGTGGAGAGAAAACCTTGAGGTACAATGTGAAGGTTAAGCTTCCGAAATTCCTCATGGAGAAGCGGTTGACTTTGTTGTAACATCAGGTTGTTACAATAAGATTTACGACTTAGCGCATCAGCCATGACGTTGGCTTTCCCTGGGGTGTAGGTTATTCCTAAGTCGAAGTCTGTGATCAATTCAACCCAACGTCTTTGCCTGAGATTCAGATCCGGTTGGGTGAAGATGTACTTCAGACTTTGGTGATCAGTGAATATTTCGCAACGATTACCGAGGAGGTAATGTCGCCAGGTCTTAAGTGCATAGACTACGGCTGCAAGCTCTAGATCATGAGTAGGATAATTCTCCTCATGTGGGTGCAATTGCCGTGAAGCGTAAGCAATTACGTGTCGATCTTGCATGAGAATGCAACCTAGTCCTTGTCGCGAGGCGTCGCAGTAGATAACAAAGTCCTTGGAGAAGTCTGGCGGTACCAGCACGGGAGCAGAGGTCAGGCGTCTTTTCAGTTCCTGAAAGCTGTGCTCACATTGTGGAGTCCATTCGAACTTCTTATCTTTCTTGAGGAGTTCGGTTAGAGGTTTAGCAACTTTGGAGAAGTTCTCGACAAAGCGACGACAATAGCTCGCTAAGCCTAGAAAACTCCGAACTTGCTTGACCGATTCGGGTGGAGTCCAATCAAGGATGGCTTGAACTCGCTCAGGGTTAACAGCAATACCTTTACCCGATATTACATGACCCAGATAGGTCACTTCTGACAACCAGAATTCACATTTTGAAAATTTGGCATAAAGGCGATGCTCTCGAAGTTTCTTCAACACTAGCCTTAGATGTTCGGCATGTTCTTCCTTGTTCTTGGAGTAGATGAGTATATCATCGAGATAAACTACGACGAATTTATCCAAATACTCCATGAAGATTGAGTTCATTAACCGAGAAAAGGTGGCTGGAGCGTTGGTTAAACCGAAGGACATGACGGTGTACTCGTATTGGCCATAACGAGTAACAAAGGCCGTTTTAGGAATGTCCCCGTTTCTGATTTTGATTTGATGGTAGCCCAACCTCAAATCCATCTTGGAGAAGACTGAGGATCCAGCAAGCTGATCATACAGATCGTTGATCCTGGGAAGTGGATATTTGTTCTTGATTGTGACCAAATTGACAGGTCGGTAATCTACAACCATCCGGTCCGTACCATCTTTCTTCTTGACGAATAGGACGGGGCAAGCCCACGGAGATGAGCTAGGTCGGATGAAACCCTTTTTCAAGGATTCATCGAGTTGTTTCTTAAGCTCGGCTAGTTCTAGGGGTGCCATCTTGTAGGGTCTTCTAGCAATCGGAACGGTTCCTGGAATGAGGTCTATTACGAACTCAACATCCCTGTCAGGTGGAACACCTGGCAATTCCTCTGGAAAGACATCCGGGAAGTCACGGACTACCGGAACGTCCTCAAGGTCTGGCAAAGGGCTGGCGTTAAGAGAATATAATTGTCGCTTGGCTATTCGGGTCAAGACATTGACTATCTTTCCCGAAGGATGGGTGAGTTGAACAGTCCTAGAGAAGCAATCAATTTTGGCTTGATGAGCTGACATCCAGTCCATACCCAAAATGATATTAATATCCGAAGATTTAAGGGCTATCAAAGATGCAAGGAAAACAAGTCTGTCGACTTGGATCTCATTTCCATAACTTACCCTAGAGGTCTGCCATCTAGACCCAGGGGTAGAGATTTCCATAGTGGATGGCAAGTCACAGAATGCAACGTTATGCAAACGAGCATAATTTTCAGATATAAAAGAATGAGAGGCTCCTGTATCGAAAAGGAACAGATGCCGGGTGGCAATTAACAAGAAGCGTACCGAGAACGACGTTGGGGTCCTCTTGAGCTTCTTCGGCAGAGATACAGTTGACATGGCCACGTGAAGCGGTGACCGGTTTGGCATGGAACACCTTCCCTGTCGGCTTGCCACGGCCAACAGCTTTAGCAGATTGATTGGGGTTGGTCTGGGGACACTCACGCATATAGTGACCAGATTCCCCACACTTGAAACAAGTCACGGAACTGGTACGTGGAGGAGCATTATTGGATGGACCCCCATAGGGCTTGGTTGGTGCAGACTGTTGAACGGGGCGAGGCGCCTGGAAAGATGGCCTCGGTGTGAACCTGGGTGGCAGGGCGGTGTTGGGTACCCACACGCGGCGCTTCTGAGGACCAGCACCGGATGAGGAACCCAGGTCACGGCCATGCTTGCGTGTTGCGTCATAGTCAGTCTGACCAGTTTCAGCACTGATGGCTTTGTTGACAAGTTTCGAAAAAGATGTGCACTCATGCAGACGGAGGTCGCGGCGAAGCTCAGGACTAAGGCCCTTACGGAACCTTGCTTGCTTCTTGGCGTCAGTAGACACTTCCTCAGTTGCATATCGGGCGAGATTACCAAACTCTCTGCTATAGACGTCCACAGAAAGTCGGCCTTGGGTGAAACTGCAAAATTCTTCACGTTTACGGTCCATGAGACCCTCCGGAATGTGATGTTCACGGAAAGCCTCGCTGAACTCAGCCCAAGTAGTGACATGGCCCGCTGGGCGCATGGCTCCATAATTCTCCCACCATAGACTGGCGGGGCCTTCAAGATGATATGCGGCAAAGGTGACCTTGTCAGCCTCCGCTACCAGCGCGGAACGCAGTTTGTGAGAGATACTGCGAAGCCAGTCATCAGCGTCGAGAGGCTCGACGGAGTGGTGGAACGTGGGTGGATGCAATTTGATAAAATCACTGAGTGACACCACGTTAGCCCTCTGATGGTGTGCTGTATTCTGTTCAATACGCTCCAACAAACGGTTTGTCTCCCGCTTGTTTCTCTCAGCTTCCATCATAACCTCGGCTAGTGAAGGAGGATGAGGCAGATTTTCATTCCTGGCTTCACTGCCTTCGGCCTGCTCTTGGGAAGCAGGGTTAGCGCGCGTGTTGACCATCCTAGGTAAACAAGACAATGATTTAGTCAGAATGATAAAATTCCGACATAGGATACATAATGTAAGGAATAACTCGGAATGCAAGATGATCATCCGTATGACATGGTAGATACAGAAACTGCTTCTTTATTCCATCGTCATACACACCATACAAGGTTTAGTACAAGACCAAACAAAGTACTATTACGGTGAGAAAAGGATTACATCTCATCGGAGGCATTCCAAGCTCCTATACATTATTTTTCTACACCTCCGGAAGGAGTACAAACTAGGTCATAACCCACGAGTCACGCGGGACGATAGATGACACAGCTAGTGCGAACTAGTGATGCTACCCCTAACTCAGACCGATCCGTAGTAGTCCTCATAAAAGTCACCTCCATAGCCTGGAAGCTCAACATGTTCATCCGGAAACAGACGATCTCGCGGAGCTTGTGGACCATAGGGGCTAGGATGAGGCCTTGGACCAACAAACGGTGGCCTGCGGGGACCGCGAGGTGGGGTGATGCCTCCTACATCACGCCAAACCATCACGTCTGGCAGAGCAGATCTCACAGGATAGAGATCGCGCATATCTGAATATCCAGCTTGCACCGCCGGTGCGAACCGAGTCAAAGTGGCCCAGTGGTCAGCACGGGTATTGAAGAGCTCTAACCTTAAGGCCCGATTTTCACGGTCCTTATCCTCGAGCATCTCAGCAGTGGTGCGAGTCCGTGAATCCTCCTGAGTGGAGTCAGCATAAATAGCTTGGAGATATCCTTGTGCTCCCGGAAGTGATCCTGGCATATACCGGAAGTCAGAGTCCCGAAATAGACCAGATCTGACTCGCATAATGGTCATCATAGAGTAGGCGGCGTCCTGCACAGCCATCTCAATAGTAACCCCGAGTCCATAGGAGCAGTGAAGAGGCTCGGTGGATCCAGGATAAGATGGAAATATCCTGACAGTGCAGAGATACTGGCTTTGATTAAATCTCGGAATTGCTCTTCGACCGTGTACTCAGGATACCAACGATATCCAGCCTCAGTCATTACCCTGACCAACTTAGCAGTATGGCCGGGTACATCTAGGCATCGAGTCAGGCGAACCACTTGATTGAGGTCGCGAGTGGCCATCTGAAAGCATAATCATAATGCAAAGGCATTAGAATTTCTAGCAAAATTTCGGCAGCATAACAGCTGTAAATGCTCAAAAAGGATTTGAGACATTTGACAAAGGATTTCGTACACACTCAACATCATCATATCAAAGTTCTGAAACCATTCTGGCAACATGATGTGGTAGTAGAACTGAACTAGGCTTGTATCCATCAAACTTATAAGGTACTACTGATTAGTAACACGTGATCCTGATAGAGAAATAGATCCTAATTCCTTAACCCCCGGTGGAAGAATGGACTGACTCAGATCAGAAAGTCATAAGGTATAAGGAGTAAAAAGAGCCTTACGTTCCAACCCACAAACAATTCCCCTACATATAACTAAAGAATTTCTAGACTCAACATCGACCAGTTTGGCTTGGAGAACCTACAGGCAGTCCGGCTCTGATGCCAACGCTGTCAGGACCCCGACTCGATGTCACATCGATCTAGCTGGTAACACCTCATATCACTTTGCGGCCTCACGCACGGTATCCCCACGGGTGTCGTCTTACCTTTTCCCGGGACCGTTTGCGCCTTTTGGCTCACGTATATGATAGTGTCGCTAGCATCCATATGATAAAGAGCCCGGGCTGACATGACTAGTCGTAAACCCAAAGTGGCACAGACTTACAGGGACAGGCATCCATGACCCAGCTTCGAACGTGTCGGTCATCAGCAAGTGGGTCCGGGCTGTAGCACTGGGCTAGCAGGACTCCGGTAAACCGGGCTGTAGCGGGCTAACAGGACTCCGGTACTCAAAGCGTGACATTTCCCCGAAGGGACAGACACAGGAACGAAGAAGGACACATGCCGGCCAGCCTAAGTGTTCCAGAGCAGTAGCAAGCTACCATGGCTCAGCGGTAACACTAGGAGACATTTCCCGGTAAGAGAGGCTACTAAAGATAAACAACTAGATAGTCAGATCCCACACATACCAAGCATTTCAATCATACACACAATATGCTCGATATGTGCAAATACAACGAAGCATCACAACATGACTCTATGACACAAGTACTTTATTTAAGGCTCAGGGAGCCATACATATCATACACAAAGGTACGGGTCTCACGACCCCACATACAAGTCATACAGTCATACAAACCAGCAGCGGAAGTAACTTGTCTGGGTACAGACAACTAGTAAAATAAAAGAGGCTTGGAAAGCCTAGCTATACTACGTGGTCCTTCACAAGCTCAGGGTCACCACCTGGGTCCTTAGCCTACTCGTTGATGTCAACGTCTACATAGAACCCATCAGAAGGGGTTGCAGCGTCTTCTGTAAAAATGTAGATTATAGCAACATGAGTACAAAAGTACTCAGCAAGACTTACATCAGATCCTACATACATGCATAGTATCAAGAAGGGTTGGTGGAGTTATTGCAGCAAGCTAGCTTTGACTCTTGGCTAGACTATCCTACGATACTCCAACTTGAAATGTTTTGCGCACACGAGTCCACTACTCACCACTTCAATACACTACCGAGGATCCACCTCCGTCTTCCTACGGAAGAGCCATCCTCGGCACTCACACTTATCTTGAGGCTTTTAGTAGTTTCCATTTACTTGTCTATGAACTGTATAGGCAACCAAGTAGTCCTTTACCGCGGACGCGGCTATTCGAATAGATCATGTTAACCCTGCAGGGGTGTACTTCTTCATACACGCTCTCACCACTTACCGTCGTTTACACGACATGTACTCGGCAACCTTCAAGCGGAAGCCCAACGTGGGTGTCGGCCACGACCTACCTAATCACCTAAGCCTCCAGTCCAGGTTTATCGCCTATTCAGGTTCCATCCGCAGGGAGTCCGGCCGAGGTTTCCCATACGGCCCCGAACGATGTGAACAGGGTTCCCGAGATACCTAACGGGTATTCGGTACACCCGGCCACGTACCTACCGCATCACAGCCCACCCCTACGGTCAGCGCTGTCCACGGCCTCCAGTAGGCTACAAACACCAGAAACTACTTGCAACTCCTGGACGGAGAACTAGGGTGAATAAGAAGTCGAGAGGGTCCATTGGTTTCGGGCCCAATGCATGGTAGTAGCTGATTCTTAAATCACACATACAGATCTCAGTGCTTAAGGTCGGCTTCAATGAAACAACCCACCATGTACTCCTACATGGCCTCTCATCGATACCTTTACCAAATCGTGTTCACCACACCACTCTCATTACCGACATAATCATTTCACTCTAGCCCATCACCCAGATGAACCAGACCTGACACGACTCTAAGCATAGCAGGCATAGCAAGGTAGGAACAACACATACATATGGCTCAATCAACTCCTACACATGCTAGTGGGTTTCATCTAGTTACTGTGGCAATGACAGGTCATGCAGAGGAAATGGGTTCAACTACCGTAGCACACAGCAGTTTGAATCGCGTTGTCTTAATGCAGTAAAAGAGAGCAGGAGCGAGAACATGGGATTGTATCGATATGATCAAATGGTTGGTTGCTTGCCTGATGGTTCGATGCACGGATACGGTTCTTCGTTAGGGTAATCACGGTACTCCTCGGGGACAGAACCTGTCGCAAAGGGCATCGATACACAAGCATCACCAAACAATGTGCAACAATATGATGCATGCATGAAACATGGCAATATGAGTGTATTGGGCTAATGCAACTAAAGCCAGAAGGGTTTGAACAAATTTGAATCAAAGATTCAAATTTCAAATTCAAATATGGCCTTTTAAAGTGCTTTTCCTTGTTCTGCTTGAATCATCAATTTAACTTGTTTGATCATGCATGAAAATAGTACAGATGGATAGATTGGATTTTTCTGATCATTTTTCATATATAATTTGTCCAATTTGGAGTTACAGAATAAAAGTTATGAATTTTGGAAGTTTAATTAATATTCTGGAATTTCCTGATTTAATTTAAATCCAGAAAATCAATTACTGCGTCAGCATGACGTCAGCATGACGTCAGTGGTCAACTGCGGCTGGCTGAAGTCAAACCTGACGTGTGGGGGCCACACGTCAGTGACAGGGGGGGTTAAACAGATTTAAATTAATCCTAATTACTAATTAGTGGCGCTGGGGCCCACTGTCAGTGTCAGGGGGGGTTGACTAACAGTAGTTAGCGCTAACCTAACCATCTGGCCGACAGGGCCCACGCGTCAGTGACCCTGGGGGGTCAAACCCCAGGTCGGACAAGTCAAACCCCACCGGCGACATGACGCCGGCGAGATCCGAGACGGCGGCGAGAGTGCTTTTTGCCATTCCGGCGACCAAATGGACGGCGGAAGGCATCTACGTGTTGCTGAGGTTGAGCCGCGTCTATTGGTGGTGGTGGTTGGGCTCGGGGTGGCCGGAGTTGACGGCGGCGAGCTCGGCTGCGGCGGCCGGAGTTCGGGTGCGGTCGGGATCAGTGTTGCAGGGGGTTTGGGGAGGCGTTGGTGCGTTCTACGTGCTCCTGGTGATGTGTGGAGCACGATGGTGTGCTCGGTTGGGCGCTACGGCGACCGTGGCCACGACGGCGACATCGCCGGCGGCGTGGAGCTCTCGGTCGAGGTGGAGCTAGGGCCTAGAGGTCGGGAGAGACCAGGGAAGAAGGGGGAAACGCTCCGGGGGCTCACCGCGGTTGCAGTGGGCGTCGAAGCGGGCTCGGGGACGCGCCGGAGACGACGAATTTGACGGCGACGGTGGTCGGAGTCCGAAGAGGGGAACGGCGACGTGGCGGCGATGCAGGGCTTCCGGAGACCCGTGGAGCGGTGGGGAGGAAGAGGGAGTTGTGGCGGAGCTTCTGAGCTAGTCGGGGGAGCGAGGGGTGGTCGGAGACGACTGCTACGGCGAACGGTGGCGACGGTGGTGTTCGGCCGTGTGAGAGAGAGAGCGAGGGAGAGGAAGGAGAGAGCCGGGGAGAGTGAGAGAGAGCAGGGGGGATCGGGACGGGCTGCGGGCGTCGTCCACGCGGCCAGGAGGGCGTCGGCAAGCAGGAGGTGGCCGCGCGGCCGCGCGCGCGCGAGCACGCAGCAGCTTCGGGGCGAGGGGAGGAAGACGACGGGGAGCTACAGTGCTGGGCTGGGTCGGTTGCTGGCTGGGCCGGCCAGCTGGCTGGGCCGCACAGGGAAGTCTTCCCCTTTCTTTTCTGTTTTCTGTTTTTATTTAATATATCTGCAACTTTGTTGAATTAAATAAAATACCTAGGCAACTTCAAAAATCACCAAACTATTCCTGGCCCATAGTTGGATTATTTCCAACATGAAACATTTTAGTTTGGAGATATTTGAGCATTTAAATATTTTATATTATTTTAAATGCTCAAATTCAAATATTTATGATTTAATTCAAAAACCCTAGGATGGCCTAGGAAAATGTGCACCATTTTTGGCAGAGGTTCTGAACCAAGACAAAAATGATGGGCATTTTAGAAGGGCATTTCAGGTTCATTGAAAAATTATTTTAGTAGCCCTAGTTGGTTTCAGAGGGGACTGGGGGTTCTGTCATCCCCATTTCAAGTTTCTGATGAATGAGTAAACATGATGCAACACTCTAATGCATGACTAGCTAGGGTGTGACACTTGATCTGCGGCCTCCTTCACCCGCGCGTCGCACTAGTGCAGGCCGCCTCCGCTCCTCCTCACCTTGTCCGCGTCGCCGGGATCACGTCGTGTCCGCCACCGTCGTCCTCTCTCAGGAACGAGCTCGACGCCTGCGTCCTGTGCTGCCTCCTCGAGTGTGCAGCCGTGCCGTCACGCCCTCTGCCATGGAGCTCGCCTCCATCGTCAGCAGCAGCACCCGAGCTATTCCCGTCCACCCAAGCGCGCCGCCTCACCAACCTCGCTCGTCGGCGGCCACCCCGGCCAGCCTCCGACCACCTGCAGGCTGACCCTGCCGCCCCTGCTCGCCAAGTCCCTCTGTCGAAGTTCCTGCTGCGCGTCTGTCTTCTTCAGGTGCTCGAGCCAGGAGCCAGGAGACGAGCAGCTCGTTCCCTCCTCTGCCTCGCTCGCTCCAGCAACCGTCGTGCCCGGCCCCCGTTCGCCCCACGCCAGACCTCGCTGAGGAGACCCCGCACTCGCGCGTCCCCGTCTCTCTCTCTATTTTTGCCCTCTCTGACCTCCCCTGCTCTCCCCTTCCCTGTTGAATAGGAAGGAGCAGCATCCCCCACATCCATGGCGTCCCTTGCATAGTCTCGGTCCAGTGGATCCGGACGCCCAAGACCTCGCTGCCCCTTCCCCCCGCTCGCCGGAGCTCTGCTCCTAGCCACTGGCTCCTTGCTCGCCCATCTGCTTCACCCCTGCATGAGCAGGATGACCCCGCCCTATGTCGCGTTCGTCCAGGCACGAGCGCGTGCGTGTGTTGACCACATCGGGTGTGCGTCGACCAGATCCAACAAGAGAGCCAGCCCACTCCAACACGGATCTGGGCTTTTGGCCCATGGTGAGCTGCCCCAGTGCCCCCCCCTTGTTTTCCTCGGTTGGGCTTGTCCAGATTCGGCCTGAATCGTGTTTTTTCCCGCAGATCAATTTAGCTATTATCCAGTTAACGTCTATTTTACAGAAAACCCCTCTTACTTCATGCATACCATAAATCACAAACCACGCATCATTTGTAAATAAGTTATATATGAAAAATGCTTAGAATTTGGTGTAGTTTCATAATATGCTATTTTCATCCATGTTTAAAATGTTTAAAATGGTGTTGGATTAAATTTGCTCATATACCATGTTAAAATGATTTAATTCATAACTAATTAATCGTAGCTCCGAATTAAATAAATTATATATGTAACTTGCTTAGAAAAATGCATAGATTAACATGGTACCACTACCTTGCATGTTTACCAACTCTAAAATATGGTTTAGAGCAGAATAGTACGAAATCTAAAATATGCGTATGGGGATTTTCCGGAATGGTTGTTGTTATTTCCGGCCTCATTTAACTTGCCTAAATAGTTAGTTTGCTTATGTTTCTCCTCTTGCCATGTTTAACAACATTTAATATCGTTGGGTACATAACTGAGACCAAACTAAATAACTTGAATGTGGTGTTCCGTCAATATGCAACGGAGTTGCATATTGAACTCCACTTAATTTGTAGTATTGTTTGTTGCACTTTGCCATGACATGCCTCATTAAACCGGACATGCATCATACTTGATTGTGCATCAAGCCATGGTTATGTGATGGTTGTTTACTATGTTGCTTGCTTCTTTCCGGGTTGCTTCTCTCGTTAGCTTCGGTTTCATTCTGGAGTTGTGAGGATTCGTTCGACTACGTTGGGTCGTCTACTTCTTGGACTCGTTCTTCTTCCTTGTGGGATCTCAGGCAAGATGACCATACCCTCGAAATCACTTCTATCTTTGCTTGCTAGTTGTTTGTTCTATCACTATGTCGCGCTACCTACCGCTTGTTATATCATGCCTCCCATATTGCCATGTCAAGCCTCTAACCCACCTTCCTAGCAAACCGTTGTTTGGCTATGTTATCGCTTTTCTCAGCCCCTCTTATAGCGTTGCTAGTTGCAGGTGAAGCTGAAGTTTGTTCCATGTTGGAACATGGATATGTTGGGATATCACAATATATCTTATTTAATTAATGCATCTATATACTTGGTAAAGGGTGGCAGGCTCGGCCTTATGCCTGGTGTTTTGTTCCACTCTTGCCGCCCTAGTTTCCGTCATACCGGTGTTATGTTCCTTGATTTTGCGTTCCTTACGCGGTTGGGTGTTATGGGAACCCCTTGACAGTTCGCTTTGAATAAAACTCCTCCAGAAAGGCCCAACCTTGGTTTTACATTTGCCTAACTACCTATAACTTTCCCTTGGGTTTTCGCGAGCCCGAAGGTCATCCTTAATTTAACCCCCCAGGGCCAGTGCTTCCCTAAGTGCCCGAACCGGGCAACCTGCGGGGCCACCTCGGGGCAACTTGAGGGCTGGTTTTACTCGTAGCTTGACCTATCCGGTGTGCCCTGAGAATGAGATATGTGTGACTCCTATCAGGATTGTCGGCACATCGGGCAGCTTTTCTGGTCTTGTTTTACCATTGTCGAAATGTCTTGTAACCGGGATTCCGAGACAGATCGGGTCTTTCCGGGAGAAGCAATGTCCTTCGTTGACCGTGATAGCTTGTGATGGGCTAAATTGGGACGCCCCTGTAGGGTATAAACTTTCGAAAGCCATGCTCGCGGTTATGTGGCAGATAGGAATTTATTAATGTCTGGTTATAGAGAACTTGACACTTGACTTAATTAAAAATGCATCAACCGCGTGTGTAGCCGTGATGGTCTCTTTTCGGTGGAGTCCGGGAAGTGAACATGGTTCTTGTGTTATGGTTGTGCGTAAGTAGTTTCAGGATCACTTCTTGATCACTTCTAGCTTCACGACCCTTGCGTTGCTTCTCTTCTCGCTCTTATTTGCGTATGTTAGCCACCATATTTGCTTAGTGCTTGCTGCAGCTCCACCTCATTACCTTACCCTACCCATAAGCTTAAATAGTCTTGGTCTCGTGGGTGTGAGATTGCTGAGTCCTCAGGACTCACGGATACTTCCAAACAGTTGCAGGTGCCGATGATACCAGTGCAGGTGACGCAACCCAGCTCAAGTGGGAGCTTGCTGAAAATCTTGATCGTTGTGTTGTTTCGTTTCCTATTGATCAGTAGTGGAGCCCAGTTTGGACAATCGGGGATCTAGCAATTGGGGTTGTCTTCTTTTATTTTGGTTCCGTAGTCGGACCTTTGATTGTACTTTGGATGATGTATGGATTATTTATGTATTGTGTGAAGTGGCGATTGTAAGCCAACTCTTTATCCCTTTCTATTCAGTACATGGGATTGTGTGAAGATTGCCCCTCTTGCAACAAAACTACCATGCGGCTATGCCTCTAAGTCATGCCCTGACACGTGGGAGATATAGCCGCATTGTAGGTGTTACACCCCGGCAGCGGGATCCTGTCCCTCAGGAGCCGCGAGCTTAGCGGCCTCATCCGCGGCAGACCTCCCTATGTCAGCCACCACCTCCAGCAAATCTCGTTCTTCGGTTTGGGGAGCTGCATGCGGGAGGGCCAAGAAGCAGTGAAGAAACAGAAATCTCAAGCGAATAAAGAAACCAGCGGACGCAACCAGAGTATAAAAGAAAACAAGGGTTCAGCCAGGTACCTGGGGAAGTCTGCCGGGCAGGGGCCTCCATTTCCCCGACAGTAGTTGTTGCCGGGTCACGACCCTCATCCTCTGCCGGGGTGGGCTTGGCACCCTTCTGCACCATCTCTGCCGTGGAGGATTCGATGACGACCTCTTCGTCTTGAGCGGAAGAGGAGGCATGCCCCTCCGGGAGGGGCTCTCCCTGCATCGACTCACCACCTCCTCCGTGTGGGGGCGGAAGGGTTGCCTCCATCATCTCCGGCAAGCGGGGCCAAGTCTCCACTCCCAGCCCGGGGGCTGGGCTGGGGCTCAGCATGAGGTCTTCTACATTCCTCCCTGACGAAGGAGAGCCCTTTGCGCCCTCCAGCAACCCGAGGCACCAGAGCCTCTTCGGGGAATGATGAATGAGGATCACCGTGTCCTCCTCCACTTCCCTGTCGGCAGCAACAAAAACGAGAGGTTAGTCAGCCGAAGCTTTCAAACCTTCATAAAGAGATGCCTACCACAAAGAGAAACCCTCCTTACTCTTCCGCAATGAGCATGGAGTGCAAGTTGAACTCCGTGGGAGGGGGACTCTTGTCCTCTCTTTAGAAGCGGAAAGGTGGAACACTCCGGCAGCATCGGCGCCTGCCTGTGACGCCCCAAGACCGGAGCTTCAGATGCCTTCCAGGGTTTCCGGGTTCCGTCGTGTGATTTGTTTGGTTCATTGCATTCATCTTTGCATTGTGTGCATCGCATCATGTCATCATGCCATCATGTCATTTCTTTTTCTTAACTCAACTAAATAAACCGTATGGGTCTTCGATCCATTTAAATCGAGGGAATTCACTTGTGTTTTCTCTTTATAACATATTAAAGCCTCTCAATACTATTAGGGAGCTATAATAAAATTATTCCATTTTTTGGAATTACTTTTAACACACTTGCAATTTAATTCCATGCCTCTTATGCTTCAAGTTGCACCTCCAAACTTTGCCAACAACTCTTTTCCCATTTATCGAGGCTCCTCCTAAATTCTCAATATTTTTGGACCTACCGAATACCCACTTCTTATTCAAACTCATTTGGATTTAAATTCAAAAGAGTTCGAATCCAATCTTCACGCACACACTCACTTCTATTTTCTTGGATCAAGCTCATTTTGGGGAGTCCGGGAAATTATCCGTGTGTCCCACTTCTTTTTCTAACCTCCTTTTTCTTTTCTTTCTTATCTTTGTTTTGTTTTTTTTCTTTTATTTAGAGTGAGAGGGAAAGAGAGCCCAACCCAGCCTTGCAGCCTTGCTCCCTTCATGCCCAGCCAGCGCCCTCCCCACTGGGCCGGCCTTTTGGCCCATCTATTCCCTGGTTAACCTAGGCCCAACGGCCCCATCTCCCTCGAACCCCTCCTCCTCTTTCGTTCCTCCCAGTGCAGCCAAGGAGAGGCCCTGCGCTCGATCCCCACACTCCTCCCTCCTGCCCGTTTCCTTCGATCCCAACCTCCCTCTCGATCTCCCTCCAGCGCATCCCCGTGCTCGATCCCTCCTCCCTCGATGCGCTGCTAGAGAGGAAGAGAGAGACCAGCGCCGCGCCCTCGTGCTCGCTCCCACCTCCGCCTCCTTGCCGTGGCCTCCTCCTGTACTTGAAGCCCCATGACCTGATCTTCTTCCCCGCCTCCTTGCCATGGCCACATGCCCCTTGAGCTAGCAGTCCGCTGCCCTGTCAAACACTGCGTCGCCGCAGGCGAGCGCCACCTCCGGCCTCCCCTTCATCGGCACCATCCCCAACTCCTCGCCCACGAGCCTCTGCTTCGACGAGCGCATCGCGCCGTACCTCCTTCGTGTCTGGGCACACCCCAACGTCTTCGTCAGCGTTGCCTCCGACATTGCGCCTCCTGCCCTGCCGGCCATCTCCGCCGTTCTCGCCCTGGATCCGGCCAGAGCTCGCCTTCCGGCTTCGGATCCGCACTTCCCGCGCCCATTCCTGGTGCCGCTGGACCGCTTCTTGGTTCATCCTCTTGCAAGCCGTCATGGCAGGTAGGAACCTTTGCCCCTCTTGCAGCCGACGTGCCCTGCCTAGACCTCCTGTGCACATTGACCGGAAGACTGCAAGAGACCTCTCCGTCGCCTATATGCATTGTTGGTCAACAGATTGATGCACGCCAAGTACCAGGTCAAGGAAGACTGCCAAGTTCATCTTTCGATGTCTTCGAAATCGCCAAGTACCACGACGTCAAGTACCATGTGGATGCGCCAAGTGCCACGACGTTGCAAGTACGAGACCGGCAAGTTTGAATGACCCCAAGTACCTCTTCAAAACAACCGAGTACCATTACCGTCAGACGCTCGAACGACTACAAGCCAAAACGTCAAGTTCCTCAATGAACCGTGTACGACTACCGTTTCCCGTGGACTCACCTAAGTACCACGAAATGGATGACCCTACAAGTTCAACTACAGTTGCCGTGTACGACCACCATCGCCTCGGAGATGTTGGGTTCATCAAGTTCCTCTTCGGAAAAGTACCACTACTTCCTCGACAATACGAGAACAACTACCCTCGTTGAAGGCCGTCAAGTGAACAACTACCATCGACGTGTACGACTACTTCGTGAACGTGTACCCGACGACCCCGGAGACCTATGTTGCGCCAAGTACCCCCTCGTTAACCCGAACATCTACGAAGCGAGAACGACTACTTCCACTACCGCCGTCGCGAGAACGCCTACTTCCCTCTACGAGCTTGATCCATCCCGTTTGCACGCTTCGAAAGTATAACCTCCAGACAACGTCCGTGAATGAATGCTTGCGACGTATGAGTTGCACCCTATGTTTGCACCGTGTCCGAGTTGTCACTTGCTCGGTCCTCCTCGTTGCCATGCCATCCATCCATGGGACACCCGGTATCCGGGAGTGCCCCACCATCTTTTGCACGCATCCGCACACTTCTCCTTTGCATCGGTATCTCAATCGAGTTACCAGAACCGGAACATTGCCGTGGCACTATTTTGTTATCGTTGCCATGGCACCCCTTTCCTTTCCACCATGGTGACAAATGCTTCTTAATGCTCTTGTCAACTTTTAATAAAAATTGCATAAACTTGTTCATGTCATCCGCATCATGATAACAACAATTAAAATGTTTAAATTGTTGTTGCAATAAATTACTAATGCATATGGGGATTTACCGGATTCGTTATTTGTTATACCCGGCCCCATTTAAATTGTTTAGATGGTGTAGTTTGTTATGCCTCACCTCTTGCCATGTTAACCAACATTTAATATTGTTGAGTACCTAACCGAGAGAGAACTAAATAATTGATGTGGTGTTCCGTCAATATGCAACTCGTTGCATATTGAGCTCCATTTAACTTGTAGTTTTGTTTGTGCCCTTTGCCATGCCATGCATATTTAAACCGGACATGCATCATATTTGTCTGTGCAGCATGCCATGTTATGTGATGGTTGTTTACTATATTGTTTGCCTCTTTTTGGTGTTGCTTCTTCGGGTTGGTTCCGATAACGTCGTGTTTGTGAGGATCCGTTGGCTACGTCCGTTTATCTTCTTCGTGGACTCGTTCTTCTTCCTTGCGGGATCTCAGGCAAGATGATCATACCCTCGAAATCACTTCTATCTTTGCTTGCTAGATGCTCGCTCTTTTGCCATGCCTATGCTGCGATACCTACCACTTCCTTATCATGCCTCCCATATTGTTGAACCAAGCCTCTAACCCACCTTGTCCTAGCAAACCGTTGTTTGGCTATGTTACCGCTTTGCTCAGCCCCTCTTATAGCGTTGTTAGTTGCAAGTGAAGATTGGAGTTTGTCCCTTGTTGGAACATGGATATTTTGTTGGGATATCACAATATCTCTTATTTAATTAATGCATCTATATACTTGGTAAAGGGTGGAAGGCTCGGCCTTATGCCTGGTGTTTTGTTCCACTCTTGCCGCCCTAGTTTCCGTCATATCGGTGTTATGTTCCCGGATTTTGCGTTCCTACGTGGTTGGGTTATAATGGGAACCCCTTGACAGTTCGCCTTGAATAAAACGCCTCCAGCAAGGCCCAACATTGGTTTTACCATTTTCCACCTAGCCTTTTTCTTTCCCTTGAGTCGGCCGACTCAAGGGTCATCTTATTTTAACACCCCCCCCGGGCCAGTGCTTCTCTAAGTGTTGGTCCAACTGAGCGATGTCCGAGGCTACCAGGGGCAACTCTGGGCTAGCTCACCCGACGTCTGGCTCATCCGGTGTGCCCTGAGAACGAGATATGTGCAGCTCCTATTGGGATTTGTCGGCACATCTGGGTGGCTTTGCTGGTCTTGTTTTACCATTGTCGAAATGTCTTGTAACCGGGATTGCGAGCCTGATCGGGTCTTCCCGCTAGAATGAATATCCTTCGTTGACCGTGAGAGCTTGTGATGGGCTAAGTTGGGACACCCCTGCAGGGATTTGAACTTTCGAAATCCATGCCCGTGGTTATGGGCAGATGGGAATTTGTTAATGTCTGGTTGTAGAAAACCTGAAGTTGACCTTAATTAAAATGCACCAACCGCGTGTGTTACCGTGATGGTGTCTTCTCGGCGGAGTCCGGGAAGTGAACACGGTGTTGGAGTAATGCTTGACGTAGGTTGTTCTAGGATCACTTCTTGATCATAGTTGTTCGGCCGTGCTTTGCCTTCTGTTCTCGCTCTCTTTTGCGTATGTTAGCCACCATATATGCTAGTCGCTTGCTGCAGCTCCACCTCATACCTTTTACCCTACCTATAAGCTTAAATAGTCTTGATCGCGAGGGTGCGAGATTGCTGAGTCCCCATGGCTCACAGATACTTCCAAAACCAGTTTGCAGGTGCCGTTGAACCGTGCAGATGACGCAACCAAGCTCAAGGAGGAGCTCGATGAAGATCTTGTCCTTTGTGTTGTTTCATTCTAGTTGATCAGTAGTGGAGCCCAGTCGGGACGATCGGGGATCTGTGTAGCATTTGGGGTAGTCTTCTTTTATTTTGGTTCTGTAGTTGGACCTTGATTGTATCTGGATGATGTAATGCTTTGTTTCATGTAATTGTGTGAAGTGGCGATTGTAAGCCAACCATGTATCTCTTTCCCTTATGTATTACATGGGTTGTGTGAAGATTACCTCACTTGCGACATTGCTTTCAATGCGGTTATGCCTCTAAGTCGTGCTTCAACACGTGGGAGATATAGCTGCATCGAGGGCATTACAAGTTGGTAATCAGAGCCTTCCCCAACCTTAGGAGCCCCCTGCTTGATCGAATCGCTGGCGTTATTGAGTCTAGAAAAATGTTTTGAGTCATTTAGGAATTATATATATCGGAGAGTTAGGACTTCTTTTTACTCCTCAGTCCCTTCGTCGCTCTGGTAAGGCATCCTGGCGTAGAGTTTTGACTCTTCTCTTCTCAAATTTCACTAAAAAATTAGGATCACACGGGTATCTTGGAATTGTTCCGATGGTTTTGTGACGAGAAGATTGTTCTTGGTCCTCCTGACATTTAGGGGTTGTGACAGTGTCCCGGGGAGTTGAGCTCCGAGGTGTTGTCGTCACAATTTTATCGTTGCAATTCTGTAATACCTGAGTTCGCCGACATCGAAAATCTCTTTTATGCAGTTGTTGGTGAGATAACCTCGACGCCACCCAGTACTGGGGCGGGAGTTCGGGAGTATTGCCATAACTCGTATAACGGATGCTTTTCGAAGGTTGAGGTAAATGATTTCCGAAGGTTTCTTGATTATGTGTTGAAGGATGGATATAGCTGGATGTAGGATTTGTGTAGTTTTGGGTGAGATATTATGCTTCCCCTGTATCCCCAACACCTGATTGCATAACCGGAAAGTTTTGGGAGTTTATAAGTGGGAATTCAAGTAGCTCTTAGGATATCTTTCCGACAGATGTATGAAATGAAATTGGGGTTCGACGTCTAGTGGTCCGCCTATCCACGGTTGGTTTTATAGTGGTCTCGTTGTGTCTTAAAGAGTCCTTGGCTATGCCGACTCGGGGACGCTTCGTATGTCATGTGCATTGCCTTGTACAAGATGGTGATGTACGATCGAGCCCGTGTAGGCCCCACCACAAAAACTTCAGACGAAATTTGTATCATATGTTTGTTCCGGCTTATTCTGCAAGCCAATCCTTTGTTTTTGTTTTAGGTTGTGGTATTCGAGTTGCTTCGAAGTCAAGTGTTGATTCCATACCTTTTCTAAACGATTTCTCATATTGCTATGTGGATACTTATCCTTCTTGATCATCGAGTTTGTCTTTTCAATTTCTTTTTAACCGGTGTGCTCCTCTTCAAATGGATCCAATCTTGTCAACATTCACAAGATCAATTATCAATTCTTCTCAACGGTGTTTGCTTCATCCGTCTTCAAGTTGCCTTTGTTTTCCCACCCTCCCTCCCTTTGTTTCTTCGAGGACCCAGATTTCTTCATCAGGTATCCATTTTATTCTTGTGTAATCTCTTCATTCTTTTCTTTCAATGTTCGTATTCGGTGATTCTCATGAAGATACTAACGGAGCTTCAAGTTCATCATTCTTCGTTCTCTTCCTTCTCCGGTGGATTCAATTCAAGCTTTGTTGATCATATCTTTTCCTCGTTTCAAATGCTTTCTCATGCCGGTGCAATTCTTAATCATTCACCTCTCGTTATTCAATTGTTCCGGAGTGCTGAAGATATCTCAGAAGACTCACGGTTACATTCTCGATCCATTCAAGTTATTTCGAGGTTGTTATCTCATTCAATCCATTTAATTCAACCGGTGTGATCTCTCTTCAAAATCATTCTAAAGGTGTTTTTTTAGTGGGCCCTAACCCACAGGTCTTTTCCCTAGATCTTACCTGACTCTTCTAATTTTTCCGGAGTTATTTTCGAATTTCTTTCAAAGTATGACGTAAGTATGAATTGTCATCAGTGATATGTCTTTCTCCAAGATCTTTCAAATTCTTTCATCGTTGGTTCAACTTTTCAAATTTTCTTCCTGGAGTATCTCAACAATTCATGGTGCTCTTTCTCTTCGTCATTCTCAACATGTGAAGACCGAAGAAGAGTTTTCCCTTCATATCTTGCTCCATTCTCTTCAAGATTCCTGGTGCTAGCTTGATGCCATCCTCTCATAATTATTTTCGATTGTGAGAATTCTTTCCACCTATCCGGAGCAATTCAAGATTCTTTTCAGTTTGATTCTCCGAAGGCCACCAATTCAGGTTTATTCATTCTCAGCTTTCAACTTTTGTTCTCCAAATATTACGGGTGCATCGATCAAATATCCTCTAATCAGTTCATGATCTCTTCGTTCTCTTGTATCTAAATTCTCTCAAGTATCTTCTCTCATTTTCCAATTCCTCTTGCTGATGTGTTCGCTTTCTTCGTTCATTTTCAATTCTTACGGTGGTTCGTTCAAGAGTTCTCTTCCTTGGTTATCATATCAATTTATTCGTTGTTCCAAATCCTACCGATGGTTCGTAGAAGACCTTCTCAAATTTGATTTATTTCTCTCTTAATCTTTTCTACGGGAATAAGTTGTATGCCAAATCCGTTGCTTGTCATCAATTTAATTGGTGAAGGATACGCATAATGTAATTCTTATTCTTGTTTCATCCATATGTTAATCCTTTCTTCCGGAGTTCGTTCATGCTATCAATTTGTCGGTGCTAAGTTGGTCACCTTTTGTTTCCGGAGTTCCAAGCTCTCTCAATTATATCGTCGCAAAGAACCATCTAATCATTGCAAGGTTTCAACTTTATTCTTTTCATCCTTCATTTCGTTTGATCATTCTTTTCTTACCGGAGTTCTTCATGGAGGATCTACATGATGGTTCATAAAAGAGCTAATTCCTTCTCGAAGCGTTCATCAAGATTCTTTTTAGAGGAGCTCAAACATTCTTCATCTTCCATTTCTAAGTGCAGTTCTTCCTATTTTATCTTTTTGAGGTGGTGTTATGTCACTCTTGATAATTTTCCTTCGTGTTTCATGACTCACAAGTTATCAGGAATGAGTTATTTTAAATCCATCAATCTTGTCATTGGATTTTTCTTGGGTTATTTTTCACCTAAAACCTTCCCTAAGGATTGTTGCTATTAATGGTGCTTATAAATGATCCAAGTTCTTCATCTATCCTCCCGGTGATATAAGCTTCTCGTCTCCTTGTTGATATCAATCCAATCTATCGTTTCTGTCAGTAGCAGAATTTCAACTCAGTTTGGGGATGTTTTCCATAAGCCCGCAACAAGCTTACTCTTTTCGTTGTTGTATTTTTTTTCAACAACTCCATTCGACCCTTCTCCTAAGATGCTTTCAAGCTCATTCGGGATAAAAGATATTGTTTTTCTCCTCCGTTCATTCCATTTCATTCTCTCTTTTCTTCCGGAGGCATTGTGATGTTGCTCTTTTCAGTCATCATCTCGAATTATGAAGCTCATGACCTTTTCATGCTTAACCTTTTAACCGGAGTGTTGTGCCCTTTGCTCAAGTTCTCTCATCTTATCAAGTTTCATATCTCTTTTCAACTGGAGTGTTGTCCGAATTTGTTCTTCCTTGTTACTCTTCCCTACCGGAGTGTTTGCGACTTTGTTCTTCTTCGTTGCATTCTTTCTTTCAATTTGTTCAACATGGCAAGGTTCTTTGGTTTCACTCGTTTGTCAAAGAAGCAACTTAGTTTTACCTCTTCTCTTCCTCATCCTTTTCCCTCCGGTGCAATCCTAGATCTCGGGACGAGATCTTCCCGTAGTGGTGGAGTGTTGTGACGCCCCAAGACCGAAGCTTCAGATGCCTTCCAGGGTTTCCGGGTTCCGTCATGTGATTTGTTTGGTTCATTGCATTCATCTTTGCATTGTGTGCATTGCATCATGTCATCATGCCATCATGTCATTTCTTTTTCTTAACTCAACTAAATAAACCGTATGGGTCTTCGATCCATTTAAATTGAGGGAATTCACTTGTGTTTTCTCTTTATAACAGATTAAAGCCTCTCAATACTATTAGGGAGCTATAATAAAATTATTCCATTTTTTGGAATTACTTTTAACACACTTGCAATTTAATTCCATGCCTCTTATGCTTCAAGTTGCACCTCCAAACTTTGCCAACAACTCTTTTCCCATTTATCGAGGCTCCTCCTAAATTCTCAATATTTTTGGACCTACTGAATACCCACTTCTTATTCAAACTCATTTGGATTTAAATTCAAACGAGTTCGAATCCAATCTTCACGCAAACACTCACTTCTATTTTCTTGGATCAAGCTCATTTTTGGGAGTCCGGGAAATTATCCGTGTGTCCCACTTCTTTTTCTAACCTCCTTTTTCTTTTCTTTCTTATCTTTGTTTTGTTTTTTTTCTTTTCTTTAGAGTGAGAGGGAAAGAGAGCCCAACCCAGCCTTGCAGCCTTGCTCTCCTCATGCCCAGCCGGCGCCCTCCCCACTGGGCCGGCCTTTTGGCCCATCTATTCCCCAGTTAACCCTAGGCCCAACGGCCCCATCTTCCTCGAACCCCTCCTCCTCTTTCGTTCCTCCCAGCACCGCCGGGGAGAGGCCCTGCTCTCGATCCCCACGCCTCCTCCCTCCTACCTATTTCCTTCGATCCCCGACCTCCCTCTCGATCTCCCTCCGGCGCATCCCTGTGCTCGATCCCTCCTCCCACGATGCGCTGCTAGAGAGGAAGAGAGAGACCAGCGCCGCGCCCTCGTGCTCGCTCCCACCTCCGCCTCCTTGCCATGGCCTCCTCCTGTACTTGAAGCCCCATGACCTGGTCTTCTTCCCCGCCTCCTTGCCATGGCCACATGCCCCTCAAGCTGGCAGTCCGCTGTCCTGTCAAACACTGCGTCGCCGCAGGCCAGCGCCACCTCCGGCCTCCCCTTGATCGGCACCATCCCCAACTCCTCGCCCACGAGCCTCTGCTTCGACGAGCCGCATCGCGCCGTACCTCCTTCATGTCTGGGCACACCCCAACGTCTTTGTCAGCGTCGCCTCCGACATCACGCCTCCTGACCTGCCGGCCATCTCCGCCGTTCTCGCCCTGGATCCGGCCAGAGCTCGCCTTCCGGCTTCGGATCCGCACCTCCCACGCCCATTCCCGGTGCCGCTGGACCGCTGCTTCGTTCTTCCTCTTGCAAGCCGTCATGGCAGGCAGGAACCTTGGCTCCTCTTGCAGCCGATGTGCCCTGCCTAGGCCTCCTGTTCACGTTGACCGGAAGACCGCAAGAGACCTCTCCGTCGCCTATATGCATTGTTGGTCAACATATTGATGCACGCAAAGTACCAGGTCTAGGAGGAATGCCAAGTTCGTCTTTCGATGTCTCCGAAATCGCCAAGTACCATGACGTCAAGTACCATGTGGATGCGCCAAGTGCCACGACGTCGCAAGTACGAGACTGGCAAGTTCGAATGACCCCAAGTACCTCTTCGAAACAACCGAGTACCATTACCGTCAAACGCTCGAACGACTACAGGCCAAAACGTCAAGTTCCTCAATGAACCGTGTACGACTACCGTTTCCCGTGGACTCACCTAAGTACCACGAAATGGACGACCCTACAAGTTCAACTACAGTTGCCGTGTACGACCACCGTCGCGTCAGAGATGTTGGGTTCATTAAGTTCCTCTTCGAAAAAGTACCACTACTTCCTCGACGATACGAGAACAACTACCCTCGTTGAAGGCCATCAAGTGAACAACTACCTTCGACGTGTACGACTACTTCGTGAACGTGTACCCGACGACCCTGGAGACCTATGTTGCGCCAAGTACCCCCTCGTTAACCCGTACATCTATGAAGCGAGAACGACTACTTCCACTACCGCCGTCTCGAGAATGCCTACTTCCATCTACGAACTTGACCCATCCCGTTTGCACGCTTCGAAGGTATAACCTCGAGACAACGTCCGTGAATAAATGCTTGCGATGTATGAGTTGCACCCTATGTTTGCACCGTGTCCGAGTTGTCATTTGTTCGGTCCTCCTCGTTGCCATGCCATCCATCCGTGGGACACCCGGTATCCGGGAGTGCCCCACCATCTTTTCCACGCATCCGCACACTTCTCCTTTGCATTGGTATCTCAATCGAGTTACCGGAACCGGAACGCTGCCGTGGCACCGTTTTGTTATCGTTGACGTGGCACCCCTTTCCTTTCCACCACGGTGACAAATGCTTCTTAATGCTCTTGTCAACTTTTAATAAAAATTGCATAAACTTGCTCATGTCATCCGCATCATGATAACAACAATTAAAATGTTTAAATTGTTATTGCAATAAATTACTAATGTATATGGGGATTTACCGGATTCGTTATTTGTTATACCCGGCCCCATTTAAATTGTTTACATGGTGTAGTTTTGTTATGCCTCACCTCTTGCCATGTTAACCAACATTTAATATTGTTGAGTACCTAACTGTCGTGGTTTTGTCACGGCAGATGTCCTAGAGAAAGGACTAAGTCGTGGAGCCATCGCGACGGGTTAGCTTGAAGGGGTTAAAGCCGAGACAAGGACGCAAGAGAGTTTATACTAGTTCGGCCCCTTCAATGAAGGTAAAAGCCTACGTCTAGTTGTGATGGAATTGATGGGTGTTTCGATGACTAGGGAGCAATAAGCTTCGCCTATGTCTCGAGTTGTGGTCTGTCCTTGAACCGCCGCCGGGTCGTCCCCTTATATACATGGGTGACGCCCGTCGGTTTACAGAGTCCCGATACCGGCTCATAGATGCGTCCGGTTTGGTCTCCACTATTCCTAACTTATAACACAAGTTACATACCGACGCCGGTTTATAGGTATAGGCCTTAAACCGATTATGGGCCTTTAGCCCTCATCTGCCCTCATGGGCTTTTAACATACTCAACTACTGATGAAGTTAACCCGGCCTGTCCTGGCCGGTTTACGCCCAGTAGTAATATCCCCAACATTAGGCCCCAAATTGATTTGAACAGGTTCATGTCAATCCTTAGCAAAAATCTTCATCTTCAACATCTTCTTGTATTTTGTTGAACCGCTGTGATGTCATCTTCTCTGCTCGTGGTAGACTGGTGTGACGTCACTGGTTATAAAGAACCTTATCATGTTAACAAGCCCGCGACAATTAAGGCCGCAGCTTTGTTTCCAAGCTCGCGGATCCTTGATTCTCGCGCCTGACATATCCCTTTCTTTATAAATAGGACCGAAGGGTCATTTCCTTTCTCTTTCCCTCCGACCCCTTCTGCTTCATCTTCCTCGCGTCGCCCAGCTTCGGAGCTCCGCCGCCACCGTCGACCTCTGCATCAACCTTGGCCGCTGCATCAACCTGAGCACACCAGAGCATCGCGGCGACCTTTCGCTTCTTCCTCAGCTCCGGTAAATCTTCTTTCCTTTCCCCCGCAGATCTGTTCTAGGGTTTCCTCGTTCGTCGAAGTTCATCGAGACTTTGGCGCTGTTCTTCCTTTGTTTCTTCTTTAGCCCATGAATAAAACTTCAAACCTGATGTATTCCCCGTAATGGCTTATCTTCTGTTACCAAAGCAAACCTTTATGCGCATAAAACACTGATCTGGTCCCTTGTGAATTGCTTTGAGATCAACCTTTTAGGTCTAAATCCTTTTATTTTCCTGTCTTATGGTAGATCCAAAATTTCACTGCGACCTTATGAAATCTGTTTTTACCTTCCTTAGTCATTCTTGCCTTAGATCTGTATCCTCTTTACCACATAGGTGGTTCACCTTTGAAAAAGCAATCTATCATATATCATTAGTCCCCTTGTTGAACCGCCGTGATGCTGTTGCTTCATAAACTCCGGTTTAGATAGATCCGCTTCCGGTTTAAGATTGCACATATCAATGTACCTTGTAGATTTCATCATGGCCAAGCAAGTGTATGAGTGCAATTGGGTCCCTTCTCGCGTCATAGAGGATCAACTGGACGATTTAGTCCTGATTGGCGCCTTGGGCAGCAAAGACACCGTCCATTGGAGGGCTCCTGGCAAAGAATGCCCCCCCACACCTCGAGAAGGAGAGGTTGTTGTTTTCGTAGACCACTTAGCCCGGGGTTTTAAACCGCCCGGTTCTAAATTTTACCGGGATGTTCTAGCTGATTTCCAACTCCATCCGCAAGACACTGGCCCCAACTCTGTTACAAATATGTGCCACTTCCAAGTGCTCTGTGAGGTGTTCTTTCAAGAGGAGCCCACAGTGGAATTATTCAGAGATCTTTTCCATCTAAACCGTCGTACTGAGTTTACTGATGGCTCTAATACGGAGTTGGGTGGCATGGCGATTCAAAAAAGGAAAGAGGTCACATACCCTCACGCCAAGCTGCACGGTCACCCCAAGGAGTGGAATCAGACATGGTTCTACTGCAAAGACACCTCCCCTGCTAGTGAGAATCCCTTGCCTGGCTTTCGTCCGGAGCGGCTCAGCAATACCCATCCTTTTCCTCAACGATTGACTGCCCAGGAGAGAAGCAAATATGCTCCCCAGCTGTCAAAGCTCAGAGCCTTTATAGCCAACGGTTTAACAGGGGTTGACCTTGCTCGCTGTTGGATATCATGGAGCATACTGCCCCTTAGTCAGCGCTCCGGTTTGATGTGCAAATATACTGATACTGTGGATGACCCACTGCGACATTCAAGACTCCAGCTCTCCGGTGAAGAAATCACGGAGGCTGTGCGTAAGATACTGAATGAACCGGAGCACATCTGCGCTAGGACCGGCCTGCTTCCCTTCTGTGCCACCAACAAACCGCCAGCTGTAAGACTTTGATTTTTCTCTTTGTCGAATCTGTTATTGATATGTCTGGTCATTGTTTTTAATATCAGTGTCTGCATAATCAGGGCGATGATCAGTTTGGAGCAAAAAGCCGCCGCAGCAGAAACCAGAGAAAACAGATAAACCGGAAAGAGCAACCCGGCAGAAAACTAAAGCTGTGAAGAAGACTGCCCACCGGAAAAGAACCACTGCATCTTCTAATCCGGCCCCTGATGACGAGGTGGATAATCCGGACTTTGAGGTAGAGCTTGACTCACTTGGTTTATTTTTCATGCATCTTATTGATGATGATATTTGTCAGGATGATGCCGAAGCCAGCCATGCGGATGTTGCAGAGGTAATTATTCTCTCTTCCGATTCAGAAACTTTGCCTTCACAAAAAATCCGTCAGGCAAACCGGAAAGTTAAATTTTCTCATCCTCTTGCTTATTTGGATCCTAAACTTCTTATGAAGACTCAACAACACGAAGCTCGCCGCACCACCCGGCACAGCGGCCAGGTAGTTACCTCCGCCGGTTTACCGAACAGTCTGGTTCGAAAACATCATTCCGAGGTCTCTAATTCGCTTGTTAGTGCTTGTCCTAAAGTGGGCTGCTTTCGTCAACCTCTTAATCCGTCTGACTCTGATTATCAGGTTATTTCCCACTCATCTTCTGGTGAGTCGTCGGCTACTCAGCTCCCACCGCTCAAAACGGTGCTTGGGTAAGCTATATTTATTGTGATGTTTGCAGTATATTGCCTTAGAACATATGTTGTATTTAATTTTGTTATTCTTCTCAGGGCCAAACCTAGGCCGAGCAAGAAAGCCCGCCTGGATAAAGCGGCCGAAGAATATGTCATTCTTGAACCAGGCACAACACCCAATCTTGAAGCGGCTATTCCTGAGGATATTCCCAATGATCCGCCGCAGCCAGATGATGATCTTACTGCTGAGGAAAGACCTACTGATACCTCAGGTCCTATCCATCAACCCACAGGTTCCCTCCGGGTTGAAAGCTCCACCGGTCCCGCGAAACCTACTAACAAGCCAACGGCTCCAGTGCAAACCGGTGGTACCAATGATGATGAAGTTGTCATTACTGGCACTGGCCATACTGAGCCAAGAAATCCTGTCGCTTTATCAAAACATTCTGCCAAGGAAGAATTAGCTGCTTTTGGCAAAGGCAAGTGGAATGCTGATCTGACGGCTTACGCTGCTCTGAACGCCCAAGATATCCATTCGGGCTATCTGAACCGGCTGTATACCAGCCGTGACTATGAAGCCGGTCTGGTTAACATGATGAAGGATAAATATGAGGTAACTTCCATATGCTCCTTCCTTCTTGTATGCTTTCATTCTTGCTGACTCTCCTAGCCCCTAAGGGCTGATTTGAAATATTCTTTCAAACCGGGACTTAATAATATGAATCTTGATGCTTTGAAATTTGCTGATGTAGTCCCCAAGGGTCGTTCAAGTTAGCATAGTTAAACCGGTACTTTAAGTAATTTAAACTGCCGCATCAGAATACATATGATCAAATAGCCATTAGCCCCCAAGTGCCAAGTTGAATACTTGTATTGGGCTTGGGACTTTGTAAACAATTGAAAAGATGAAGATCGAATATGCATTAGCCCCCAAGTGCCAAGTTGAATACTTGTATTGAGCTTGGGACTTCGTAAACAATTGAAAGATGAAGATAGAATATGCATTAGCCCCCAAGTGCTAAGCACATAACTTGTTATGTGGTTGGCACTTGAATCCTTCTACCGTTTTGTTGAAACATATATATGTATGCCTGCAGGCGGAGCTGAAGGCGAAAGAAAGCCAAGTCATCGATCTTCAAGAAAACCTGAAAACCCAACAGGCTAAAACCTCCAAAGCAAAATAGGAATTGGCTAGTGCCTTAAGCGCCATGGAACAACTTAAGGAGGATTTCAAGAAGAAACGGGCGGATTGGGCCACTGAAAAGTCCGCTTTGACCAAACGAGCAGAGGATGCCGAGGCTGCATTAAAACCAGTGACAGATGAACTGACCAGCATAAAGCGGCACGTTCATGCCATGACCACTGCTATCTTCGGTAAGCCAGTTTTGCTTCTGAATTGGTTCTGCCTTCTTATAGGGTCGCTGGTTTATTAACCCTTTATGGTATTTCAGGGACACGCATTGGTCACTTGGGGTCAGATGTGCAGAAGAAATTGAAAGCCGCCTATACCTTAGTTGAACAATTGTATACTGGTGCCCAGCGGATCATCTGTACCGCATCTCATAACAAACCGGCGCCCAGTTTGATTCAAGATACTCTGATGAAACTGTCAGTGCTTCCTGCCCGGGTTGAAGAGCTGAAGAAATCTGTTGCTCGAACCGGTGCAATCAATGCCTTAATCCGGGCAAAAGCCTGGGTGCCGGATTTTGTGTCAGGACCCCGACTCGATGCCACATAGATCTAGCATGTAACACTTCATATCACTTTGCGGCCTCACGCACGGTATTCCCACGGGTGTCGCCTTACCTTTACCCGGGACCGTTTGCGCCTTTTGGCACACGTATATGACAGTGTCGCTAGCATCCATATGATAAGGAGCCCGGGCTGACATGGCTAGTCGTAAACCCAAAGTGGCACAAACTTACAGGGAGAGGCATCCATGACCCAGCATCGAACGTGTCGGTCATCAGCGAGTGAATCCAGGCTGTAGCACTGGGCTAGCAGGACTCCGGTGAACCGGGCTGTAGCGGGCTAACAGGACTCTGGTATTCATCGCGTGACATTTCCCCGAAGGGACAGACACAGGAACGAAGAAGGACACATGCCGGCCAGCCTAAGTGTTCCGGAGCAGTAGCAAGCTACCATGGCTCGGTGGAAACACTAGGAGACATTTCCCGGTAAGAGAGGCTACTGAAGATAAACGACTAGATAGTCAGATCCCACACATACCAAGCATTTCAATAACATACACACAATATGCTCGATATGTGCAAACACAACATGGCATCACAACATGACTCTATGACTCAAGTAATTTAATCAATAGGCTCCGAGGAGCGAGATATTACAAACATGGGTCTCATGACCCAACAATCAGAGCATACAAGTCAAAGCACAAGCGGAAGCTATCATGTCTGAGTACAGACATCTATAAATGAAAAAAGGCTGAGAAGCCTGACTATCTACCAGATCCTGCCGAGGGCACAAGATCGTAGCTGAGGTAACAAGCTAAACGTCGAAGTCCACGCGGAACTACTAGCGAGACCGAAGTCTCTCTGCAAAAACATAAATAGGCAAACGTGAGTACAAATGTACCCAGCAAGACTTACATCAGAACTAACTACATATGCTTCATTATCAACAAAGGGGATGGTGGGGTTTAACTGCAGCAAGCCAGCTTTGACTCGGTGGCTATCCTGAACTACGACTGCAAGTAACTCTTTTGAGGTGGCGCACACGAGTCCACATATTCCCCATATCAATACACCACTATGGAATCGCTCCCGTCTCCCTACGAGAACGCCATCCATAGCACTCACGCTTATCTTGCGTATTTTAGAGTATCCACTTTCACTTGTCTATGAACTGATATAAGCAACCCAGAAGTCCTTTTCCGCGGACACGGCTATTCGAATAGATGATGATAACCCTGCAGGGGTGTACTTCTTCATACATGTTTCCACCACTTAGCGTCTGCACACGACATGTGCTCGGCAGACTTCAAGCGAAAGCCGACGTGGGTGTAGACCACGACCTACCTAAACACTCAAGTCTCTAGTCCAGGTTTATCGCCTATTCGGGTTCCATCCATGAGGAGATCCGGCCGGAGTTTCGCTCACAGCCCCAAACGATGTGAACAGGGTTCCGTGACACCAAACGGGCGCCCGGTTTACCCGGCCACGTGCCTACCGCATCACAGCCCACCCCTACGGTCAGCGCTGTCCACGGCCTCCAGCATACTACAAACACCAGAAACTACTTGCAACTCCTGGACAGAGGACAAGGGTGAATAAGAAGTCGAGCGGGGTCATATTTCAGGGCCCAATGTATGGTAGTAGCTGAATCATGGATCACAAACACAGAACTCAGTTCCTGAGGACGGCTACAATGAGACAACCCACCATGTACTCCTACATGGCCTCTCACCGCTACCTTTACCAAATCGTGTTCACACACTTAGCTCACACACAGTAGGACATGTTCACACGCCTCTGATTCATCCCCGATGAATCAGACCTGACTCAACTCTAAGCAGTAGCAGGCATGACAAACAAACATGAATGAGTAGGCACAACAGGGCTCAAACAACTCCTACTCATGCTAGTGGGTTTCATCTATTTACTGTGGCAATGACAGGTCATGCAGAGGATGAAGGGGTTCAGCTACCGCAGCAAGTAACAGATGAATCGGTGTTGTCCTAATGCATTAAAAGAGAGCAGGAGCGAGAGAGTAGGATTGTATCGGAATGAACAAGGGGGTTTTGCTTGCCTGGCACTTCTGAAGATAACATTGAGTCTTCATCAGTGTCAACGATCACATCCTCGGTATCACGTCTATCGAGAGGGGACAAATACCGGCAACACAGAAGGAAACACAATCAATGCAATGCACAATATGATGCATGATCATGACATAGCAAAATGAATGTGTTTTGGGCTAATGCATCTAGCAACAAGTTAAATGAAGTTGGTTTGAATACAAGATTCAAATTCAAACTCCATATGTGATTATTTAAATGCCCTTTAATTGATTTGTGCTAAACAGCAGCTATAAGTTGTTCTAACATGCATGAAAATGGTACAGATGGATTCCTTGAATTTTTCTGATAATTTTTCATATATAAATTATTTAATTTGGAGTTACGGTTAATTTTCTATGATTTATTGAAGTTTTAGGCATTTTCTGGAATTTCAGAATTAAATTAAATCCAGAAAATACTTATTGCGTCAGCCCCACGTCACAGTGACGTCAGCAGGGTCAACTGGGCGCCTCCAGGTCAAACCTGACCTGTGGGACCCATATGTCAGTGTCACAGGAGTTAATCCCGGTCAAACCCAGCGCTGACTGGGGTTTGACCAGGGGTGGGGCCTACTGTCAGTGGGTCAGTGGCTTAACTAAAAGTAGTTATTAACTTAACCAAAGTTAGCAGGGGCCGGGCCCACCTGTCATGGACCTAGGGGAGGTCAAACCCCTGGTCAGCCGAGGCTAACACGCCGGCGGCTCGTCGCCGGTGAAGCCCGAGACGGCGGAGGGGGTCGGAATTCCTCCTCCGGCGACCAAATGGCCGGCGGAGGGCAGCTACGCGTAGCTGGGAGTCGCCCGCATCCATTTGTGCAAACGGCAGGGGCTGAGGTGGCTCGAGCTCACCGGAACGGGGTCCGCGGCGGCGACCGGAGTTCGGGCCAGCACGGGCACGGGGCTACGCTTAGCGAGCGAGCGAGCTGAGAGGCTGGGCGGGCTCCTGGGAGATCCACGAGCTCGAGGTCGTGCTCGGACGCGAGTTCGGTGACCTGCAACGACGGCGGCGACATCGCCGGCGGAGCCGAGCTCGCGGCTCCGGTGGAATCGAGGCTACAGGGCGCAATCGAAGGGGAAAAGAGGGAGGGGAGGCGTGGGAGCTCACAGCGGTGCCGTAGGGGTGGTTAGCCGGCTCGGGGACGCGACGATGGTGGTGAATTGACGATGAAGATCCTCGGCGGCCGGCGATGGAAACGGCGATGGTGGCGGCGTTGCAGCACGTCCGGGAGGTCCGTAGCTCAACGAGGAGGTGGAGGGGGTTGTGGCGGAGCTCGCAAGCACAGCGAGGGGTCGAGGGGGAGACGGTGGCTGCGGTGGTGCTCGTCGGTGGCGGCGGCTCCGCTCGGGTCCGAGAGGGAGAGAGAAACAGAGGAGGGGGAGAGCTCGGGAGGGAGTGAGGGGCGGTCGGGGAGGCGCGTGGCGTCGTCCGGGCGTCGCTGGGGAGGCCAGGGAGGAAGCAGGAGGTGGCTAGGGGGGGGGAAGCAGGAGGTGGCCGAGGCAGCGTCGGCGAGCGCCACGCCTCGCCTCTGCTCGTCCTCCTGGCAGAGGAGGAAGAGGACAAAGGAGGAGGAGGTGGGCTGGGCCGGCCACTTGGGCCGCCAGGTAAGCCCAGGTGAGATTCCTTCTCTCTCTCTGCTTTCTGTTTTATATTTCTGTTTTCTATTTTGTTCTGTTTTGTTTTAGTTTAGTAAAATACTAAACCATTTTAATAAATTCTGTAGTTTATTATGTGGTTTGCTAAAATATATACAAAGCCACTCACAAACTTCCAGAATTATTTGGAGTCATATTTAATATATATTAAATATAAATCCAAAGAAAATAGTTATTGGATTAATTCAAATGGCCAAAATAAATATCTCTGTGACTCCAAAAATATTGGTTTAAATTTTACCTCTCACCAATATTTCCATGGAATAACAGGAACATTTTCTTGGACTCATTTGAGAAGATTTAATTGTTGGTTGTTTTTAGAGGTTTCTGAGGCTTTGAAAATTCCTCAATTCAATTTCATTTGAATTTAAACATGATGCTCACATGAGGCTAACCTAGAGCAATGCCTGAAGCTAGGGATGTGACAACTCACCCCCACTAAACAAGAATCTCGTCTCGAGATTCAAGCGTAGGGTAGGATGAAGGGGAAACGCAAACTAGTACAATCTTCACGATCCAGGGTGCACTTCAGTTGAACGTTGATTCATTCACCATCTTTGACTCGAGGTCTTGCTCTGAGAAATCCTGTCACATGACATGGAGGGAAGAAGGAGACTCTAGAAGGGTCGATCTTCTCGAAGATCGGACAACTCACAGAATGAGACATAGCAACATCTCTTGAGCTGGGAGACGAAGCACAGATCTGAAGAAATGGAGTGAGACAGATGACGAGAGTTTACTAGGTAGACAACAACTTCACGCTTAAGGTGGTAATCGGTTGTCAACGTAGCGAGGAGTTGAATTGCCATGATACCATAACGATACACCTTGGAGGAGGGTGATTCGTAGATTATTATCTTAAGTGGCAAAAAGAATTACTTTTGATTCAGAGATCATTGGAACTCTGTAAACCAGCCTAAGACAATTCTCGAGCGATCGTTTGGAGGGGGTCAGTAGAATGGCATACTCAGACTTGGATGATGTGGATTACCTTGTTGAAGACAACGTAATGGATGAATTTTGCTTATCACCGGAAATGGAAGAGACCCGTGGTAGAATGGCACATTGGCGGTGCAAGCTGGGAACAAAATGCAAATGCTGGGAATGATTCTGGTAACTGGGGAAGAACCCAACAATAAAGAGTGAATTCACTGTTGGAGTGGTTATAGCATAACCGAAGAATCTGGGGCAATCCCAGCTAGTGCCGATGATAAACGTAGCGCTTGTGCGTGCTCTCAAGAACTTAAGCATTTCCACATTCATCAAGGTTTTACCAACATCCGTGTCAAGGGTCCGGTAGCACAACTTACTACCATGATGAATGGTGATGGAGGATGCAGATGCAAAGGAAGATAACACTTTCTCAGTTTTCACCTTAGCGAGGCCAAGGAAACAAAATCTGGATGATCGACCGAGAGACATTTAGCACTCCGCTTCTAATGTTCTCCTTGACGTGCTAGTGTATCCCATTCATAGATATGGTTTGATAACTAGAACATCAAGTAAAAGGTCGGACTTCGGGAACACAATAATCATAAGGGCACAACTAGGAAGTAAATCCTACGAAGTCCTTATGGGGAAGGTGGCCAACTGCTTCAATCAAGATACCACAATAATAGGTCCTTCGGCTGGGTGGTGCTGGCCACGACATCCACTTTACCGGTTATCGAGGGACCAATATTATAGTTCTTGGGAAATGTTCCAAACCATCATATCTGCCTGAGATTCAGATCTGGTTGGTGTCAGGATATTCCAGACTCATCGAGTCTAGGAAGAAAATGAAAGTTTGCAACACAAATCGACGAGATGACGTTGCGGGATTCTCGGGAGATGAACTACGATAGCAAGCTCCAAAACATGAGCTGGTTCTGCTACAAACATGTGAACATGTTGTCCAAGACAAGCATGATCACAAGGTAGTCTTATAATAAAACACTACCGAGTTCAGGAGGGGGAACCATCATTAATGACATCGAAGTCTCCACGCGTGGAAGTCCAAAGAGTTCACCTTGGACAGACTCCTTTATCTTTGAACAACTCAATCAGTGGCTTGGTGTGCTAGGATATACATATAGAATGGAGGTTGCAAATCTCCAGACCACAGAATACTTCGCACGTATGCATGACTGACTTGGGATGATTCCAGAGGAAGCAAAACTAACTTTCTCAAATTCACGGCGGCATCTTTCACCAAATGCACGTGTATAAAAGGAAGTCACTCCTTTCATCAACAAATACTTCATGAGCTAGCATGAAGAAAATGCTTTCAAAAGTTTCCAACACTAGCTTAATGTCCAACAAAATTATGGAGGAGATAAGGATGTTGTCAATGGGCTCAACAACAATTCATCTGGGTTTCCTTTTAAAAGGAATTCCATAGTTAAGTGAACAAGTGATAGCATTGGTCAGGCCAAAGATGTAATGGTGTATGCTCGAGGGATCAACCACGAACAAGACAACATTACGAGCATCATTGGTATTGATTTGATTTGACGATAGCCCACACTCAAATCAAAGGATTGATAAGGCAATAGGTCCAGCAACTGATCACAGGGACCAACCGATGAAGATATCATCTTTCTTCAACACACACTACACAAGAATATCCCTTTGGAACGAACTAAGTCAGGCAAGCTTTTACCTTCCAACTCTCCAAGTTGTTGTCTAGCTTAACCAACTAGCTCAGGGATATCCATCACAGATTCTTGGAGAAAGGGTGGTTTACAATAAACCAACTTGATCACGAGCTCAACATAGCGGTCAGGTGACAACCTGGTAGTACTTCCGAGAAGATCTTCGGAAAATCACGAACCACCGATATGTTACTAAGCTCGAGAACAATCTTGCTTTTCGGGGCAAGATGATATGATCAAGTGAGCGAGGGCTTGACAAGATCCTAATTCATCAATCGAAGGGTGCACCGAAATAAGGACTAGGTAGCACGATCAGTCTTAGAAGGATGATTCAAAAACCAACATACTAAGAATGAAATTATTATCCTTTAACTACCAAGCAACGAGGTTGCTGGGAGTATTGATCTCACACATCACAACTCATTTGTCGGTATTCCGGTTGCATCAACACGAGGGCCGAGGAATGACTAATGATGGTGAGAAGTATCACTGTACCAAGAGTTCATAGGATGGTGTGCAATTCCTATAACAATCTCGATATAGAATAAGGTAATACTCCAAGGTAGAACAGAACCAAAAGCTGGATTAGCAATTAGATCTGCGGAGCACAACTTCTTTGACCCAATCCTGGATATGGAAGAGGTACTGGAGTTTGTTTCTCCAAGTCATTCAGGACAGAATGGCTTGACGGACCACAAGAGTAATAGGCATCGATAAACGAACGCACGCATACTCTTGACTATCAATTGATAGACGAGGGTCAGAATGCAACTACGGAGAACAACTCAAAGGAACATATAATTTTCTGAGTTGTGGATGCATAGATTAGTATGTCGAACCAAGTTCAACATATTTCTTCCGGATAACCCATGCAGAAAGGTAGAACTGGCAGAGTCACGATTTATGAATGGAGAACTCCTCAAGAGTACTCTAATTGTGATCTTTTGATCCAATAAACATCTGCCATAAGCGGTTCATAGTATTTGGAAGAAGGAAATACCACGGACCTCGAGGACTATCGCAAAGTTACTAATATCCTGAAGGAACTAGCAAACACTATCAACATGAAGTAAGTAGAGTGAATCTCGGGTTCAAAGCCCAAGGAATAGAATACCTACTACTAAGTGGCATCACGGGATGCTTTCGAGAATAAAAGCCAGAATCATCACACTGGGGATCACAAAACATTGCTAGATTACTAGGTGACTCCCTAAACACCTAGGGCCATAATAGTATCTCCAACATATATGTCAAGGTAACGGAGTACCTCAACTCACTGATTAGTGTGGTTAATCTGGCCCATGGGAACATTGAAACAGGAAGAAAGGATTTGCAATTGCATCAGACTACTTAGAAACCTGGGATGACTCGGACAGCATAACGGCTGTAAATGCTCAGAAAAGATTTGAGACATTCACAAAAATGGTGGCATAACCACTCAGAAGCACAATATCAAGGTCTCGAGATCAATAATTAACATACAGAAGTAGTAGGAACTGAAACGAGGCTTAAGTCCAACAATCTTATAAGTCTACGGATTAGTAACACGTGATCCTGATGGAAAGAAGAGATAGCCTAGTTCTTAATCCCCGCAGGAAAGATAAGATGACTCAGATCAGAAGGCATAAGGTATAAGGAGTAAAAAGAGCCTTACGTTCCATCCCACAATCAATTCCCTTATATAACTAAAGAATTTCTAGACTCAACTTCGACCAGTTTGGCTTGGTAATCCTACAGGCAGTCAAGCTCTGATACCAACGCTGTCAGGACCCCGACTCGATGCCACATAGATCTAGCATGTAACACTTCATATCACTTTGCGGCCTCACGCACGGTATTCCCACGGGTGTCGCCTTACCTTTACCCGGGACCGTTTGCGCCTTTTGGCACACGTATATGACAGTGTCGCTAGCATCCATATGATAAGGAGCCCGGGCTGACATGGCTAGTCGTAAACCCAAAGTGGCACAAACTTACAGGGACAGGCATCCATGACCCAGCATCGAACGTGTCGGTCATCAGCGAGTGAATCCAGGCTGTAGCACTGGGCTAGCAGGACTCCGGTGAACCGGGCTGTAGCGGGCTAACAGGACTCTGGTATTCATCGCGTGACATTTCCCCGAAGGGACAGACACAGGAACGAAGAAGGACACATGCCGGCCAGCCTAAGTGTTCCGGAGCAGTAGCAAGCTACCATGGCTCGGTGGAAACACTAGGAGACATTTCCCGGTAAGAGAGGCTACTGAAGATAAACGACTAGATAGTCAGATCCCACACATACCAAGCATTTCAATAACATACACACAATATGCTCGATATGTGCAAACACAACATGGCATCACAACATGACTCTATGACTCAAGTAATTTAATCAATAGGCTCCGAGGAGCGAGATATTACAAACATGGGTCTCATGACCCAACAATCAGAGCATACAAGTCAAAGCACAAGCGGAAGCTATCATGTCTGAGTACAGACATCTATAAATGAAAAAGGCTGAGAAGCCTGACTATCTACCAGATCCTGCCGAGGGCACAAGATCGTAGCTGAGGTAACAAGCTAAACGTCGAAGTCCACGCGGAACTACTAGCGAGACCGAAGTCTCTCTGCAAAAACATAAATAGGCAAACGTGAGTACAAATGTACCCAGCAAGACTTACATCAGAACTAACTACATATGCTTCATTATCAACAAAGGGGATGGTGGGGTTTAACTGCAGCAAGCCAGCTTTGACTCGGTGGCTATCCTGAACTACGACTGCAAGTAACTCTTTTGAGGTGGCGCACACGAGTCCACATATTCCCCATATCAATACACCACTATGGAATCGCTCCCGTCTCCCTACGAGAACGCCATCCATAGCACTCACGCTTATCTTGCGTATTTTAGAGTATCCACTTTCACTTGTCTATGAACTGATATAAGCAACCCAGAAGTCCTTTTCCGCGGACACGGCTATTCGAATAGATGATGATAACCCTGCAGGGGTGTACTTCTTCATACATGTTTCCACCACTTAGCGTCTGCACACGACATGTGCTCGGCAGACTTCAAGCGAAAGCCGACGTGGGTGTAGACCACGACCTACCTAAACACTCAAGTCTCTAGTCCAGGTTTATCGCCTATTCGGGTTCCATCCATGAGGAGATCCGGCCGGAGTTTCGCTCACAGCCCCAAACGATGTGAACAGGGTTCCGTGACACCAAACGGGCGCCCGGTTTACCCGGCCACGTGCCTACCGCATCACAGCCCACCCCTACGGTCAGCGCTGTCCACGGCCTCCAGCATACTACAAACACCAGAAACTACTTGCAACTCCTGGACAGAGGACAAGGGTGAATAAGAAGTCGAGCGGGGTCATATTTCAGGGCCCAATGTATGGTAGTAGCTGAATCATGGATCACAAACACAGAACTCAGTTCCTGAGGACGGCTACAATGAGACAACCCACCATGTACTCCTACATGGCCTCTCACCGCTACCTTTACCAAATCGTGTTCACACACTTAGCTCACACACAGTAGGACATGTTCACACGCCTCTGATTCATCCCCGATGAATCAGACCTGACTCAACTCTAAGCAGTAGCAGGCATGACAAACAAACATGAATGAGTAGGCACAACAGGGCTCAAACAACTCCTACTCATGCTAGTGGGTTTCATCTATTTACTGTGGCAATGACAGGTCATGCAGAGGATGAAGGGGTTCAGCTACCGCAGCAAGTAACAGATGAATCGGTGTTGTCCTAATGCATTAAAAGAGAGCAGGAGCGAGAGAGTAGGATTGTATCGGAATGAACAAGGGGGTTTTGCTTGCCTGGCACTTCTGAAGATAACATTGAGTCTTCATCAGTGTCAACGATCACATCCTCGGTATCACGTCTATCGAGAGGGGACAAATACCGGCAACACAGAAGGAAACACAATCAATGCAATGCACAATATGATGCATGATCATGACATAGCAAAATGAATGTGTTTTGGGCTAATGCATCTAGCAACAAGTTAAATGAAGTTGGTTTGAATACAAGATTCAAATTCAAACTCCATATGTGATTATTTAAATGCCCTTTAATTGATTTGTGCTAAACAGCAGCTATAAGTTGTTCTAACATGCATGAAAATGGTACAGATGGATTCCTTGAATTTTTCTGATAATTTTTCATATATAAATTATTTAATTTGGAGTTACGGTTAATTTTCTATGATTTATTGAAGTTTTAGGCATTTTCTGGAATTTCAGAATTAAATTAAATCCAGAAAATACTTATTGCGTCAGCCCCACGTCACAGTGACGTCAGCAGGGTCAACTGGGCGCCTCCAGGTCAAACCTGACCTGTGGGACCCATATGTCAGTGTCACAGGAGTTAATCCCGGTCAAACCCAGCGCTGACTGGGGTTTGACCAGGGGTGGGGCCTACTGTCAGTGGGTCAGTGGCTTAACTAAAAGTAGTTATTAACTTAACCAAAGTTAGCAGGGGCCGGGCCCACCTGTCATGGACCTAGGGGAGGTCAAACCCCTGGTCAGCCGAGGCTAACACGCCGGCGGCTCGTCGCCGGTGAAGCCCGAGACGGCGGAGGGGGTCGGAATTCCTCCTCCGGCGACCAAATGGCCGGCGGAGGGCAGCTACGCGTAGCTGGGAGTCGCCCGCATCCATTTGTGCAAACGGCAGGGGCTGAGGTGGCTCGAGCTCACCGGAACGGGGTCCGCGGCGGCGACCGGAGTTCGGGCCAGCACGGGCACGGGGCTACGCTTAGCGAGCGAGCGAGCTGAGAGGCTGGGCGGGCTCCTGGGAGATCCACGAGCTCGAGGTCGTGCTCGGACGCGAGTTCGGTGACCTGCAACGACGGCGGCGACATCGCCGGCGGAGCCGAGCTCGCGGCTCCGGTGGAATCGAGGCTACAGGGCGCAATCGAAGGGGAAAAGAGGGAGGGGAGGCGTGGGAGCTCACAGCGGTGCCGTAGGGGTGGTTAGCCGGCTCGGGGACGCGACGATGGTGGTGAATTGACGATGAAGATCCTCGGCGGCCGGCGATGGAAACGGCGATGGTGGCGGCGTTGCAGCACGTCCGGGAGGTCCGTAGCTCAACGAGGAGGTGGAGGGGGTTGTGGCGGAGCTCGCAAGCACAGCGAGGGGTCGAGGGGGAGACGGTGGCTGCGGTGGTGCTCGTCGGTGGCGGCGGCTCCGCTCGGGTCCGAGAGGGAGAGAGAAACAGAGGAGGGGGAGAGCTCGGGAGGGAGTGAGGGGCGGTCGGGGAGGCGCGTGGCGTCGTCCGGGCGTCGCTGGGGAGGCCAGGGAGGAAGCAGGAGGTGGCTAGGGGGGGGGAAGCAGGAGGTGGCCGAGGCAGCGTCGGCGAGCGCCACGCCTCGCCTCTGCTCGTCCTCCTGGCAGAGGAGGAAGAGGACAAAGGAGGAGGAGGTGGGCTGGGCCGGCCACTTGGGCCGCCAGGTAAGCCCAGGTGAGATTCCTTCTCTCTCTCTGCTTTCTGTTTTATATTTCTGTTTTCTATTTTGTTCTGTTTTGTTTTAGTTTAGTAAAATACTAAACCATTTTAATAAATTCTGTAGTTTATTATGTGGTTTGCTAAAATATATACAAAGCCACTCACAAACTTCCAGAATTATTTGGAGTCATATTTAATATATATTAAATATAAATCCAAAGAAAATAGTTATTGGATTAATTCAAATGGCCAAAATAAATATCTCTGTGACTCCAAAAATATTGGTTTAAATTTTACCTCTCACCAATATTTCCATGGAATAACAGGAACATTTTCTTGGACTCATTTGAGAAGATTTAATTGTTGGTTGTTTTTAGAGGTTTCTGAGGCTTTGAAAATTCCTCAATTCAATTTCATTTGAATTTAAACATGATGCTCACATGAGGCTAACCTAGAGCAATGCCTGAAGCTAGGGATGTGACATTTTGATCCTATTGAAGCGGCTCAGGGTTATCCCAGCTTGAAGGAAGACGGGTTAGAATTTGGTGAAGCGGATTTGCGAGCCATAAACCGGGAGGTACGTCCGCTATCTTGTCAACTGGCCGAGGAAGCAGATTTGTCTCATTATCAAGCCCAATATGACAGCCAGAACAAGCGAATAGCTGCACCAATCCATGAATCGGAAAACCTGATCCCTCCAATCCGTAAGCATACTTACGCTCCCTATATTGACCCGTCTTTGCTAATCCATGACGAGGCTGTTTTTCAAGCATTAATGGGAATCGACTGGACAACTGTGGATTTCCAGCCACTGGGTAGAGAAACGGAAGCTGAAGCGGCGCAGGATGACCCACAACCATCAGGCCAGGCTGGTGGCCAATCTTAAACCGGAAGCCAGTTTTAAAACTGTCTCTCCTTTGTGAAAAAACAATTATGTTATTATGGGCACCATGTTGCCTTGTAATAGGCTAGCTGATACCTTTGATGTTGATATGCCTTCGTGCATAACTTGTTCTTCCTATGGTAATGAACTTTCCAAAATACTTTCTGAAATAAGAAATTCGTTAAGTGCCACCGCGGTTGTACCGTCAGGCGGAATATGATGTTTGTATTTATAAAGTCAAAACATCCAAAACAAAATTTTAAGTATATATGATCAACAATTTTGCGATACATAATACCTGCCACCGTTGAGTGTGAAGTTGGCTTGGCCAACCTTGAAGCGGAGTTTTGCAAACCCACACTGTTGGAGGAAATAACGACTCCTGTATATATGTATAATCAAATATGAAATATATCATACCTATGATATTGAATCACATCGTTGGTTTTACCAACTTTTTGTAGTAAGGGTGATAACCCAAATTTTGAGTACTGATAACTCCTTCCATATTGTGCCGGTTTACAATAAAACCGTGCCGGGTTGTGATAAACAGCGTGTTACTCCATAAGAGGATGTTAACAACAAGGATCAAACTGGGCAAATAGTCTCCGGATTGACGTGAACTGTGTTCCGTCAATTGATTGGTTAAAAAACTTTGTCGGTTTAAAAACACAATGAAAAGCAAAAAAACCTTCAAAGAAAAGTATGAAACACGACCAAAAAAAGATTTATTTAAGCTGATCAAATGGTGTAACCATGGCCAAACACGACCAAGCTCTCGTTAGGTGTAACTATGGTTCTAGTTAGCCAGGTCCCCAAGTGATTCTTGTGGCATTTATGCCGACCAAATGGCATGGTCATGGTTCGGGTTCGACCAAGCCCCCAAGTGATTCTGTGGCCTTAGGCCGATCAAGAGGCATGACTGGTTCAGACATGACCAAGTCCCCAAGTGATCTGGTGGCTTTCGCCTATCAAGAGGCATGGTATTGGTTCGGACACGACCAGTCCTCCAAGTGATATAACACGATGCTTTTAGCAAAGCGAACTCAAGGGGTAAACCGGAGGCTGCTTTAGAGCAACTCCGTGTAACCTCACATGATGTAAAAGAACAGATACCCCGCTTTAGCTGAGGTTCCGGTTTATTAAAATATATACATTGTCGTAATATGTACATAAGTATAGCCAATGGCTCAGGTATAATTAGGCCGAAGATGAGCTATATTCCACGGCCTGTTAGTCTCCTCCTCTGATGTACGTGAGTCCTTATGCTCTCGAATATCAATCAGATAGTACGACCCGTTGTGCAGATTCTTGCTGACCATGAAAGGCCCCTCCCAAGGTGGGGATAGCTTATGCATATCAGTCTGATCTTGGATGAGCCGAAGCACCAAATCTCCTTCCTGAAAGGCTCTGGTTCTGACTCGGCGACTGTGGTAACGACGAAGATCCTGCTGGTAAATCGCCGATCGGGCTGCTGCGATATCATGCTTATCATCCAACCGGTCCAAAGCATCTTGCTGTGTTGTTTCGTTGTCCGCTTCAATATAAGCCGTGACACAAGGTGAATCATGACGGATATCACTGGGGAGAACCGCCTCTGCTCCATAAACCATGAAGAACGGTGTGTATCCTGTTGATCTGTTGGGTGTTGTATTGATGCTCCATAACACAGATGGTAATTCTTCTACCCAACAACCCGGCGTTCTCTGCAAAGGAACCATGAGCCGGGGCTTGATGCCTCTCAAAATCTCTTGATTAGCTCTTTCTGCTTGACCATAGGACTGTGGATGTGCCACTGATGAAACGTCGAGCCGGATGTGCTCCCGTTCACAGAACTCCTTCATAGCACCTTTGGACAAATTGGTACCGTTATCTGTGATAATACTGTGCGGAAAGCCAAACCGGAAAATCACCTTTTTGATGAACTGAACCGTCATGGCCGCATCACACTTGCTAATAGGTTCTGCCTCCACCCACTTTGTAAACTTGTCCACCGCCACCAGGAGGTGGGTCTTCTTTTCTTTGGACCTTTTGAAAGGCCCAACCATATCCAGCCCCCAAGTCGCAAACGGCCAAGTAATTGGAATCATCCTTAATTCTTGAGCCGGTACATGAGCACGTCTTGAAAACCTTTGGCAACCATCACATCGTCTGACCAGATCCTTCGCATCAGCATGAGCAGTTAACCAATAGAAACCATGGCCAAACGCTTTAGCCACCAGAGACTTTGAACCAGCGTGGTGAGCACAATCTCCTTCGTGGATCTCACGCAAAATTTCACGGCCTTCTTCAGGAGACACGCAACGTTGAAAAGCCCCTGATACACTGCAATGATGCAACTCACCGTTGATGACAGCCATGGACTTGGATCGCCGGATTATCTGCCGGGCCAGAATCTCATCTTCTAGCAACTCGCCCCGGTTCTTGTACGCCAGGTAAGGAAGCGTCCAATCCGGAATAACATGAAGAACTGCCACCAATTGAGCCTCCGAATCAGGAATGGCCAAATCCTCTTCACCAGGGATCTTCACCGACGGGTTGTGCAGCACATCCAGAAAAACATTGGGTGGGACCGGTTTGCGCTGAGAGCCCAGCCGACTTAAAGCGTCCACCGCTTCATTTTTCCGCCGGTCCACGTGGTCCACCTGATAGCCTCTGAAATAACCTGCAAGAATATCCACCTCACGACGATATGCTGCCATGAGTGGGTCCTTGGAGTCCCAAGTGCCAGACACTTGCTGAGCCACAAGGTCCGAATCACCGAAGCACTTAACTCGACTTAGATTCATCTCCTTAGCCATCCGAAGACCATGGAGCAAAGCTTCATACTCAACTGCATTGTTAGTACAAGGGAACATTAAACGGAGAACATAACAAAACTTATCACCTCGTGGCGAAGTTAATACGACTCCAGCCCCCGAGCCTTCCAACTGCCTGGATCCATCAAAATGGATGGTCCAATACGTATGATCCGGCTTTTCTTCAAGTGCTTGCATTTCCTTCCAATCATTGATGAAATCAACAAGTGCTTGAGACTTAACCGCTGTCCGAGGAACATATTTCAAACCATACGGCCCCAGCTCTATAGCCCACTTTGCAATCCGGCCAGTTGCTTCCCGGTTCTGGATGATATCTCCCAAAGGAGCAGAACTGACCACCGTAATTGGGTGCCCTTGGAAGTATTGCTTAAGCTTCCGGCTTGCCATAAAAACTCCGTACACAAGCTTCTGCCAATGCGGATACCTTTGCTTGGACTCAATGAGTACCTCGCTGATATAATAGACTGGACGTTGAACCGGATGCTCCTTACCTGCCTCCTTTCGTTCCACCACAATAGCCATGTTGACCGCACGAGCATTAGCAGCAACATATAGCAGTAACGGCTCCTTGTCAATGGGAGCGGCGCGCACAGGCGGATTGGCCAACTGCCGCTTTAAGTCCTCAAATGCTTCATCAGCAGCAGAACTCCAGACGAACTGATCCGTCTTCTTCAACATCTGATACAAAGGGATTGCCTTCTCACCAAGGTGGCTAATAAACCGGCTTAACGCGGCAATCTGGCCTGCCAGGCGTTGAACATCATTGATACACTTCGGTTTAGCCAGGGAGGTGATGGCTGTGATCTTCTCCGGATTAGCCTCAATTCCCCTGTTGGACACTAGAAAACCCAATAACTTGCCCGCCGGTACACCAAAGACACACTTGTCTGGATTAAGCATCATCTTGTACATCCTTAGGTTATCAAAGGTTTCCTTCAAATCATCAACCAGAGTCTCCTTCTCCCTGGATTTAACCACGATAGCATCCACGTAAGCATGTACATTACGGCCAATCTGCTTGTGAAGACAATTTTGTACACACCGTTGATAAGTTGCCTGGGCACTTTTGAGCCCAAAGGGCATAGACACATAGCAGAAGGCTCCAAAGGGAGTTATGAATGCCGTCTTCTCCTGGTCCTTAACTACCATTTTGATCTGATGATAGCCAGAATATGCATCCAAAAAACTTAAACGCTCACAACCCGCCGTAGCATCAATGATTTGATCAATACGGGGGAGGGCAAAAGGATTTACTAGACAAGCCTTATTAAGATCTGTGTAATCCACACACATACGCCAGGTGCCGTTTTTCTTAAGGACTAGCATCGGATTGGCAAGCCACTCAGGGTGAAAAACTTCAACAATAAAACTAGCTGCTAAGAGCCTAGCTACCTCTTCTCCAATCGCCTTGCGTCTTTCTTCGTTAAACCAGTGGAGGAACTGTTTCACCGGTTTGTATTTAGGATCCACATTAAGTGTGTGCTCAGCGAGTTGCCTCGGTACACATGGCATGTCAGAGGGCTTCCATGCAAAAATGTCCCGATTCTCACGGATGAACTCGATGAGCGCGCTTTCCTATTTCGGATCCAAGTTGGCACTAATGCTAAACTGCTTGGACGAATCGCCAGGTACAAAGTCAACAAGCTTAGTTTCTGCTGCCGATTTGAACTTCAGGGCCGGATCATGCTCCGTAGTTGGTTTCTTCAACGGAGTCATGTCCGCCGGATCAACATTGTCTTTATAGTACTTCAACTCCTCGGTGGCACAAACCGACTCTGCATAAGCCGCATCTCCTTCCTCGCATTCCAAAGCGATTTTGCGGCTTCCGTGAACCGTTATTGTCCCCTTGTGACCCGACATCTTGAGCTGCAAATACACATAACAGGGCCGAGCCATAAACTTGGCATATGCCGAACGCCCAAACAGGGCATGATATGGACTTTGGATTTTCACCACTTCAAACGTTAATGTCTCCGACCTGGAATCATGATCATCCCCAAAGGCCACTTCAAGAGCTATCTTACCAATGGGATATGCTGACCTGCCAGGCACTACACCGTGGAATACTGTATTGGACGGTTTGAGATTCTTATCTGTTAGTCCCATACGACGGAAGGTCTCATAGTATAGGATGTTAATGCTGCTCCCTCCATCCATGAGCACCTTGGTGAACTTATAACCTCCCACCTAAGGCGCCACCACCAGAGCCAACTGACCCGGATTATCGACTTGGAGTGGGTGATCCTCTCTGCTCCATATGATTGGCTGTTCAGACCAACGTAGATAACGGGGTGTGGCCGGTTCAACAGAGTTGACTGCCCGCCTCTGAACCTTTCGGTCTCGCTTGTCCAAGCTAGTGGTAAAGACATGGTACTGCCCACTACTCAACTGCTTTGGGTTGCTTTGGTAACCTGACTGTTGCTGTTGTTGGTTGTAACCTCCCTGGTTGTTCTGACTATTTTGACCATTATGTCTGCCCGGATTACCATTAAATCCTGAACCAAAACTTCCTCCACCGTAACCCGGCCCGGACCCTGAGCCACCGCCAGATCCGTGATCATACCGGAAATTATTAGAATTCTTGAACTCCTGCATAATAAAGCAATCCTTCCAAATGTGGTTTGCTGGCTCCTCCTTCGTCCCATGTTTTGGACAGGGCTGGCTTAGGAGATAGTTCAGGCGGTTTGGGTTGGGGTTGGGTGCTCCACTACGATTTTTCGGCCTACCCTTGCGCCGTTGGCCATTGTCCTGTACGTTGGTATTAGCCACAAAATCCATGTTGCCATCTGCTTTACGCTTGCCTCCTCCGCCATTGCCTAGCCAGTGATGTTGCTGACCTTTGGAGCTGCTGTTCTTCTTCCCCTTCCCTGTCTTGTCATCATCAGATTCGGGATCCTTGGTACTATCAAAATCAGCATATTTTACCAAAGCGGCCATGAGGGTGCCCATGTCGGTGCAATGACGCTTCATCCGTACCAATTTCAACTTTAGGGGCCCAAACCGGCAATTTCCTTCTAGGGTTAATACTGCAGTGTCAGCGTTGATGCGGTCTGAGGAGTGCAACACTTGTGAAACCCGGCGCACCCAATGAGTCGTTGACTCTCCTTCCTCCTGGACGCATGCAGCTAAGTCCACTATCGACATAGGCTGTTTACAGGTATCCTTGAAATTGTTGATAAACCGGGCTCATAATTGGGCCCATGAGCTGATAGAATTAGCAGTCAAGCTTTTTAACCAAGTACGGGTCGTTCCTTCAAGCATCATAGTGAAGTATTTCGCACACGCCGTGTCATCCACATCAAGCATCTCCATGGCCATCTCATAGCTCTCTACCCATGTCTCTGGTGGTTGATTCGCCGTATAATTTGGTACCTTGCGTGGGCCTTTGAAATCCTTGGGCAGGCGCACGTTGCGTAAAGCGGGGATGAGGCAAGGCACCCCCAAAGAACTAGAAGTAACACCAGGTTCGATCGAAATGGTTGGACGAACCGGCATGAGCTGCCGAGCCTGATGCTGTGCGGCTAACTCGGCCTCCCTGCGCGCTCGGGCCTAGTTCACCACTTCCCGAGCGTCATCAGCACCACCCGTCGGGTTGTTACCACGGGGTGCTCCATGTTATTCATTACTCGACACTGCTGGTTCATCCATATGTCTGCTATAACTCCGGCTTGGACGGGGGGTCGAGTGGATCCGGTCGCGGCTGTACGAGTATGCTTCCTGTTGGGCCAAAGCTGTCCTCAGAAGTTCCTTGACCCGTCGCGTCTCTACTGCCTGCGGCGAGTCACCTTCAACTGGAATGGCCTCCAGTCGTGCAGCAGCGGCAACAAGATTGTCCATTGGGTTGGAGTAGTGACTCGGAGGTGTTAAAGCATCCTGAGGTATAATGGTGTTTTGATGAGGCGGGTCCATCTGACAGGGCTGAACCGGTGCACCGGTCCCAGGGGCTTCTGCCCGGTTCCCCTCCAACGGATTACTGGCTCTTGGTCCTGGAGTGTTGAAAAGGTCTCTGGCCTCGAAAACCGGAGGTAAGCGGGACCGGTGCTTCCTCCTCATGACTTCATGCGACGCGCTCTGGTCCAACATAAGCCTGTAGGCCTGTGCATCTAAAGCGGCCCACTCTGCGGCCATCCTGGTGTCCTCAGCCGCCAGATCCGTTTTGACCTGGGTGATTTGTTCCTTTACCTTTGCAATCTCCGTGTTGTGAGCGTCCTGATCTGGCGGATTAACTTCTGCCATAAGCACAGCCAACGCATCAAATAGTTCTGATAGAACCTGAGCCGGCGGGCGCACAGGGCCTCCTGCCCCGGCAGCCGTTGCCACTGCTGAACCGGAGATCGTTGCCGCGGCTGTCGAAGAATGAAGCGCTGCTTGAGTTCCGGTCATGAATATTCCAACCCGGTTAGGCAGATCAGAGGGGTCCAGAATACTGCCACCATCGGAACAGCTCTCAATCCGGCCATCTTGTAGCTGATAAATAGATTTGGTTTCTCCGGTCGAAGAGTCGTCACCGGAACAAACGGTAGTTGCCCCGCGAAGCTCCGATCCATCCTCATAAGTCCCTCCACAGGTCATTCCCACAAAGGCACGCTTCATGGCCGGTTTAACCCGGGCGGATCGCGCACGCTGATCCGTCTCGACGAGGTCGGTGCAGATGTCCGGCTCAGGGCTCGGTTCACCGATCTTGCCAATGAAAACGTGAATGCTACCAAAGGGGACCCGGTACCCGTAGTCAATTGAGCCGGCCTTGGGGCCCCAGCCTACATCGTCGATGTAGAGTTTGCCGTGACAACTCTTAGTCATCCGGCCTACAGCGTAGCCCTTGAGTCCTTCAAAGCGGCCCTCCAAGAACCGGAAACCATCGTGCGATAGCCCCACGGTGGGCACCAACTGACGTGGCTTTGTCACGGCAGATGTCCTAGAGAAAGGACTTAGTCGTGGAGCCATCGTGACGGGTTAGCTTGAAGAGGTTAAAGCGGACACAAGGACGCAAGAGAGTTTATACTAGTTCGGCCCCTTCAATGAAGGTAAAAGCCTATGTCTAGTTGTGATGGAATTGATGGGTGTTTCTATGACTAGGGAGCAATAAGCTTCGCCTATGTCTTGAGTTGTTGTCTGTCCTTGAACCACCGCCGGGTCGTCCCCTTATATAATTGGGTGACGCCCGTCGGTTTACAGAGTGTCACGACCGGTTTTCCAATAAAAATATTTATTGAGAAACCAATCTTTTGAGTCCAGTATGAGAGAAATCCTTCTCACTGGTAGACAAATTCTTGATACAATAAGCCAGTAGCATAAAATATATTACAGGGTCGAACTACGGTTGCTCAACCAAATTATTACAAGCACACCAATAATTATACATAATGGCGGACATGACACAGTGGTGTGGAGGCATACTACTTTCTCGAGGATAGGGCGGTGGTGGAGAAACACAGCGGGGAGAGAAATACAAGACTCTAAGTCTGTCGTCTCATCGAGCGTCGAGGTGAGGCTCGATGAATTTATTTGGTAGCGGAAGCGGATATAAAATAGTGACCAAATCCAGGGTCGCACGAGACTGACTGGGACTCCTCTAGGTGTCGGACTCGCTATCAAACTCTTCATCCATGAGATCGCCTTCGTCAGCATCTGGCCAAATCAACAAGCCAGTGAGTACTTTGAAAGTACTCGCAAGACAGTTCGGACGTAAGATATAACAAATGCATGCATGGATGCGTCATGAATAATTCACCAATGTACATTCAAAAATTAGCATAACAAGGTAAGTAAAAGGGAAACGGCGGTAGTCCGCCTGAAATCCCAACAACACTTAAATAACTACCGATCGGGTGTCTGAAGCGACACCTCGAAAGGTGAATAAATAAATATAAGGAAATGATGCCACAGTCGGGCGTCTTAGCGACACCACATAAAGGGCTTTAAAAGAAATACCACAGTCGGACGTCGGGGCGACATCACAGAAAGGGCGTTAAAAGAAATGCCACAGTCGGACGTCGGGGC